>NW_020290628.1:413862-541613 GCF_003184585.1 Aspergillus saccharolyticus JOP 1030-1 | reverse complement strand
CTACTACTACTACTACTACTACTACTACTACTACTACTACTACTACTACTACTACTACTACTACTACTACTACTACTACTACTACTACTACTACTGCTACTACAACCCTCCCCCCCCCTCTAATACTAAGAAGCTGCTGGTGTTTATACTTTAGGGATTCTAGAAAACCCCTTCGCAGGTGATTTAAGAGCTTATAGACTAGAGTATTTATTATAAATTTAAATACTATGATCTAGTGGCTATTCTCTCTCTTATCTTTTAGCTTAATTATATATCTATACTGGGATAGATAATAGATAACCTCTATAATAGAGTAATAGATATAGAGAATAGATATTATAAATACTATATATACAGCCAGGGCCCTTTTAATAATTATATAAATATCTAGTAAGATCTATACTAACTATACCATATATAGTAAGATATTATGCTATTCTCTATACTATAAGTAGACTATAGTATATACTCTAAATTAGTTCTTTTAGAAGTTATTAATAGTTATATAGTCTATTTTAATAGCTGTAAGCAGTACTATAAGATGATAGAAAAGAAGAAGAAGTAGGAAAAAAAAAAGAAAAAAACTACTACTACTACTACTATTAATAAGACTAGCTTTAAGTTCTTATCTAATAGTAAGAACTCTATACTTTTTAAATAATTATATTCTTATTATTATTTATATTCTCTTTTCTACTATTTTTTTCTTAGTTCTCTAGTGTAATCTAGCTAATACAGCTAATATTAAAGCTATATAGTTATTAGTATAGATATCTATATTTACTACTACTATTATTAATACTAAGACTACAATTATTATAGTCTATAAGAGAGTCCTTATATACTGAATATATATCTATTAGACTAAGAGAATTAAGAATAAAGAGTAGAAAATAGCTAATAGAGTCTTAATATCTAATAATAATATTATAAATATTATTAATACTACTAAGCTTCTATACTATTAGTTTAACTTTAATAAGTTTTAGTATTAGAAGACTACTATTACTACTATTATTATAAACTCTTAGAAATAAATATTAATTATTTTTATAGAGAATAAAGAAAAGAAGAAAAGAGAAAAGAATCTAAAATATTCTAAGTCTCTTCTCTAGAGAAGAGAAGAATATAGAGAATTTTTTATTTTTTATAAATTATTTTTAAAACTAGCTATTCTTAAATAGATTATTTATTATTTATCTAGACTATATATTAATTATAATATAAATCTCTACTATAGTATAGATACTTATACTTACTATAAGAACTATTTATAAAAAGAAAGAAGAATCTCTAAATATATTATAATTATTATTATTCTACTATTAGATAGTTAGAGGATTATAAGTCTAGCTATATCTATTATATAAAAAAGAGCTATATATAGTTAACTATAGAAGAATATAAAAAACTAAATATTAATCTCTATAATCTATAATATCTAATTGTAAGTCGTATTTACTATTATAGTAAAGTGAGAATAAATTAGAAACTAATACTATAAAAAAATAAAGAATAGATTATCTTTAAAGAAGTAAAGAATAATCTATAGAATTAGATATATAGTTCTAGTATAATTATCTATTAAAATAATAGTCTTAAGTAGATAGTTATATACAATCTTACTTAATAGATATATTCTATTATATAGACTCTTATAGGCCTATATATTTTATAATAACATAATAAATATATTAGATTTTAACTATAGAACTAGGGAATAGAAGATTAAATGGATTAATTATTTAAAAATACTCTTATATAAACTTCTTATTATTATATTCTATATTATCTATTAGGACCTGATTAGTAGTATAATAGAAAGTTATAGAATCTAGAAGCTAATTAGTATAATAATTATTAAATTTATCTAGTAAAATATTATAAACTATAAGAATTATCTATTTAATAAAGAATACAGACTTAGGACTAGTCTATAGTTATACTACTAGAAATATAGACTTATATAGAGCCTCTATACTATCTATCTATTTTATAGATAGTAGAAAACTTATATAACTATATAGATCTTTATTATATAATAGTTTAATTAATTAAGTAGTATATATCTTATTCTATAGTCTATTAAATAGCTGTTTATTCTTATAGACATATAGAATCTAAAAATTCTACTAGAGAAAAAACTACTAAAGATAAATAATTATAATATTACTATAATAACTCTTCTTAATTATTAGTAGTATCTATATAAAATTACTACTAAGAACTATAATAATTCTAGTAGATAATTTATTAGAAAAACTATAAATATTCTCTAAAATCTAGTAAATAATCTTAAAGATAAAGTAGTATTATATAAAAATCTTATTCTAAATAATAAGATCTATCTTATAAAGATTATTTATAAGAAATAACTATTAGATAATATTATATATTAATATTCTATTTACTACTAAAAGAATTTAAAAAGTAGAATAGACTATGTAATTCTTAGATAAGAGTAGGACTATAATTCTAGAGAATACTATATAAAGAATTATCTTTTCTAGAGTTTATAGATAATTATATATTATTCTATATAGAAATATCTTATCTATACTACTAGTCTTCTGAATAAAGAATTAGAAAGAATTATTCTTTTTTATAATATTATAAATAGTTATATAAGCTATCTATTAGATCTTATTTAATTATTTCTAATTTATTAATAAGTAGTTTAAAATCAGCTAATTAACTAGTCTCTACTAGTATAATATTTTCTATATAGGTCCTATTCCACCAGTCTACTAGTAGTAGAAGATTATAATCTACTAGAGAATAGCTCTTAGTATATAAAAAACCTATAACAAAAAATAAATTATAGTTAAGTTTATAATCTAGTATATTAGTAGAATTAATTATTTAAATAATAAAATATAGAAGATTATTAGCTAGTAAGATCTTATACTTATTCTATAGAATTAATAAATTACTTCAAAAGCTATAAAATAGAGCTATAATAAATAAAAATCTTAAAGTAGAGCTAGTTATAAAGATCTTAGTTTTATTAAAAATAAGAAACTACTTCTTATTATTATCATTATTATCTAAGAGTCCTAGAGTCTAGTAGATACTCTAGAAGTTAAAGTATATATAATTATCTATAATATATAAATTCTTAAAGCTAATAGAATTCTTTTTAATAGTTAGAAGAAGCTATATATAGAACTATTTCTTTATACTAGAACTATAGTAATATATTTATCTAATTGTAAAGTCTTTCTTATAGAAGTACTAGAGTTACTCTTACTGGTTCTATATAAAATACTATAGTTGTTAGAATATAGATATGTTAGCTATTCTAGCTGTAGATAAACTATCTCTGTATTTTAATAGAAAAAGACTATTAATTTACTACTTAATAATTGTAAATAATCTATAATATTCTATATAGTATTCTTATATAGAAAAGATATAGTCTACTAATCTAGTAGATAAACTAGAAGAGAAATTATTAAAGAATATTTATAAATACAAAATTATAAAAGTTTTATTATAATTTTTATAAAGTTAGTATAATAGCTCTTAAGATACTACTTATACTTATTCCTAAGATTAATCTATAGTATTATCTAGTTGAGATTCTTATATATATACTTAGTAATATACTTAATTACTTTAATACTATAGTAGATCTATATATTAATATAGTAGTAGAGACTATAGAGTAGAAATAAATTATATAGAATTATTTAGATATTATTAATTAGAATCTTATAGTTCTTAAACTTCTTTATAAAACTTATTCTAAATCTATAGTATCTATAGTATAGTAGATATCTATTTTTAATTAATAGACTATTAGACTATAAAAGAACTAAAAACTACTTTATATAGCTACTACTACTATTATAATATAGAGTTATATAATTATATAATAATCTATAGAGATTATAGATTATATAAGTATAGATAAGATCTAAAAACTTAGAATTAATAATTAGCTTAGAAAGCTCTATAGAAATCATCTTTTCAATTATAGCTAAGTTAAGAAACTGATTATAGTCTATAAGAAAAATAATTAAGTAATAATAAGAAAAATTATACTTTTAATATTCTAGAGTTTAGAAATAGACTAGTATAGAACCAAAGATATTCTTATTCTTAATTAGAACTATTAGTTTATACTTCTTTAACTTAAATACTCTAACTATAAGATCTAGATAACTATTAGTAGTCTAACTAGATAGAAGTTTATTAGTAATCTTAGATTAGTAAGTATTGGTTATTATAAAAATAAACAATAATAATTAACTATATATTTATGTAATTACTATTATATCTTAGAATAGCTATTATATATAATAGAGACTATTAATAAATCTAGATAATAGAATAATTCTATAGTCTAGCTTCTCTATACTAATAGAGTTATTAGTATAAGTTATAAAATCTATAAGATTATAATATAAATTAGACTATAACTTATTCTAATAAAACTATATCTAGTTTAACTTTCTTTATTTAATTATAGTCTAGATATTAATTAAATACTACTACTAGAGACAGCTAGTCTATAGAAGAGTATTAAACTTACTATTATAACTAAATATCTAATAAATATAAAAGATATAGATAGTTAATTAACTAGTAGTACTCTTATTCTCTCTATTCTAATTATTATTGTATTTATTATTATAGAACTACTTATTATAGAGCTATAAACCCTAATATTAGCTAGTATTATTATATAGAAATAGTAGAATATAATATAGAGCTAAATATAATCTATAGAAAAGATTAATTTATATTAAAGAGAATTAAGTCTTATTCTTATAGAATTATAAAAGAATATTATAAGATATACTATATCTATAATTAGACTTTATATCTAGAATAAATACAGCTATCTTAGAAGATATAGATATATTATATTAATATTAACTTATATTTTTCTCTGTAATAAGCTTAATATAAAAGACTAGTATAATATATATAGATATTAAATAGTTCCAGTCTTAAGAAACTACTTTCTAGTAATTATATAAAGTAGAATATATAAATTAATATTCTATAATAACTTAACTAATTAGTCTAGAATATATAATTAGAGAGTAGAATTATACTAAATCTATATACTATTACTATACTTAGTATTATAGAACTATATTTATCTAAATTATAGTCTATAGCTATTATTATCTAAAAGAGAATTATATTAGCAAAATAGCTTATTTATAATATTAAATAATATAATTCTATTAATTATATAAGTATCTATATAATAATAGCTAATATAAAATATAGTATACTATTATAGTAGTAAATCATTTTAATAAAATATAGATTGTCTAAATCTATTAAATCTAAGAGATTTTATAGAAGTAGAAAAAATATATAAATTAGAGAAAATATAATATAATTCTTTATATAATATTTTAAGAACAATAGTATAGTCTTACTTAATTCCTAATATTACTTAGAAATCTAGTATTAGATCTTATAATTAGAGTATAGTATATTTATATAGCTAAGCTTATAGACTCTAATAAAACTAAATAAAATAACTAAGTTTAGAAAACTAATTATTAAGAAATAATAAAAGAATAGATTCTATTTATAGAAGTAGTTCTTATAGATATCTAAGATAATATCTCTATAATTAATAAGAGTATATAGAGATATTTTCTTAATTAACTATAACTATATAGAACTAGTATAGGATCATCAGAGTCAGTCTTAGATAAGAAGATTAATAAAGAAATTATATAATTCTAAGATTATCTATATAAATTTCTATATAGACTTAGTATATCTAAGATAAACTATAAAGAGACTATAGATTCTCTATATAAAGAGAAAAAACTATTTCTTTATAGTCTATTATACTAGTAATCTATAGAAATAATTATAGATACTATAGAGCTTACTATCTACTATATCTAGAAACTACTTATTAGCTTTGTTAGTCTACTGTACTGGTAATCTATAGAACTAGCTATAGATACTATAGAGCTTACTATTTATCTTACCTGGGCCTTGCTTATTAGCTTTAGTAATCTACTATATTAGTAACCTGTAGAAGTAGCTATAAATACTATAGAATTTACTATTTCTCTTATTTAGACCTTACTCATCAGCTTCAGTAGTCTACCGTGCCGGTGATCTGTAGAACTAACTATAGATGCTATAGAACTTACTGTTCCTCTTAGGTGGGTCTTACTTATTAGCTTTGGTAGTCTACCGCGCCAGCGATCTGTGGAACTGACTATAGATATTATAGGGCTTGTTATTCCTCTTGTCTAGGTCTTACTTATTCACTTTAGTAGTCTACTATACTATTAATCTATAGAACTAGTTATAGCTGGAATTGTATTTATTCTATAATAAAGATTATAATAGAGAATCTGAGAGGTTAGTAAGAAGAAAAAATATAATATAATTAAAAAAAAGTATATTTAATAATTAAAATAGAATTTATAGATCTTATAGTTATATAGCTGGTCTAGAACTATAGTAGTAAATATATTAGAAGAATACTATTTCTTATATAAGAAATATAGAGATCTAATAGATTATAAATTTAACTATTTAGAAGAGATAGAGTTAAATAGAATTCTATAGTATAGATTAAAAGATATAAATAATAAATAGTTAGTAAAGTATAGACTAAAAGTAGAGATTATATAAACTATAGAGACTATTTAAACTATATAAACTATATAGAGATTTTACTTAGAATATAGAGAAATAATAGTCTAAATAACAGCTATATTTACAATATATGAGGGTAATTATAGAAGAGAAATAATCTATTTACTCTATAAAAAGAAGTTATAAATTAGACTAAAATTCAGTAAAATTCAGAAAATAGCTATTAGAACTTAGGCTTATTTTTTCTATATAAAAATATATTTTAACTAAAGTATATTCTTTTTCTTAAAGAAAAAGAATAAAGTATTAGCGTAGTATCTAATTCTAAAAAAATATATTCTTTTAGAATAACTTTCCTAAACCAGGTTTAAAAATTCTAAAAATAGATCCAAAAGTCTACTAAATAGTTAGATTATCAAATCCTCAAAAAGTTTCAGAAACCATTGAGAATTGATTGAATTATTAATTTTTAAAGTTCAAATGCCAAAAATTGATATTTTCGTATGGTATATAATTATTGTTGGTGAGACGCTCGGATGACTGAGAGGTGTTGAGAGGTCCGAGGTCACGCGACCCCGTGATATCGTACATACCCTGTTGATTTCCGCTATACGCCAGCGTCTACGGGAGTTAGCCAACCAGCAATAGAAGGCCAACTGGGCTGGCAACCCATACAGCTGCCACACCTGCTGTATTCTTACTGACGCTGCAGAGAGTAAGAAGGCTCTTAGCTTATATATTAGCCTCTATTAAGCCTAGTCCTCAGTGCTAGTTTAGATACTAACTAGTAAGATTACTCTAGGTGCTTATCTAGATACTATTAGAGCTGCTAAATAAACTATATATCTCTATAGATAGAGGCCTTAATTAGTTAAATATATTCTTATTAAATATCTAAGATATAACTTTCTCTAGTAGAGTACTCTTTAGACTAAGAGAAAATTTATTAACTTTTAATATATTTTTAATAAGAAGTTAATATAGTAGATAATTTACTTTATACTATATATCTAGTTACTAGACTAGTTTTATTATCTAACTAATATTATACTAAATACTATAATTACTGATTTACCTATTCTAACTATCTTAATTAATAGACTAAGATAACTAGAGATCTACTAGTAAGTCTAATTTCTTTAATCAACTAACTTTTATTGATTATATCAAGACTATAAAGATCTAGAGATCTTTTGACTAATTAGTAAAGAAATATTATAAAAGAATCTAGATATTAAACTATATAATAAACTACTATCTACTGCAGTAGCTACTAGTAGAAGAAAGATATACTATAAGATAGATATAGAGATAAAGTATATCTAGTAGCTACTAATACTACTAGTTTACTATATAGTAAAGAAATCTATATGGAACTATAAAGGACTATAGAAGAGTTAAAATTTCAAAGAAAAAGACCAACTGGCCAACTGGCCAACTGGCTTAATATTCTATTTGTATATAATTTTAATACCCCTACGGCCAGCCCGGCTGCAGGACTGGGACCTGCCGCCACTCGGCCTATAGGGCTGACATATGCGTGTATGAATCAATCAATCAATCAATCAATCAACTCTTTCTTACACTAATATACTAGTTAAGATCTATACTAATCTTACTAATATTGATTATTTCTTTATACTAAAAGATAATTCTAGTATATAAATATATATATATTTAGTTAATAAATTATTTTTATTTATTAAAGCCATTAATATGACTTTATTATCTATAATACTTAAATACTATTCTTATCTTGATATCTTAACCTAATAATAATTTTATTACTATATATTATATTAAGAATTATATTACTAAGTTACGATATTTAGTTACTTTTATAGAAGATATAATCTTTCTATATCCTAAGAATAATAAAATATCTAGTAGATTCTATTATTACTATATCTTAGAAGTTCTACTTCTACTATTCTATTTTATATACTAACTACAGATTTTATTATTATATTTTCTGAATTATTTAAATATAATTAGCTTCTTATTATAGATAATAAGTTTATTAAGTATCTTAATCTATATAGATAGATTAAAGTAGGATTATATCTTAATAGAGAATTACTCTTATAGACTATATATAAGTATATAATTAGAGTATATTCTGATATTTTATTTCTAGTTAAGATAGCTAATTTATATCTTTATTCTAGAAGAGTATATTTAAAAGAACATATATTTAAATACTTTTATTCTATAGTTAAATACTTTAGATTAATAATTAAACTAAGTATACTATTTAAACTATTAAAGTTATAATATATAAAATACTATATAAGATATTACAAATTAGATTATTCTTTTATCTAATATTATTATAACTATTAATCTCTTATTTAGTATAAGTGCTAGATAGTTATCTTACTATCTAATATTTAGTATATCTTTAAGATAGTTCAAGTTAACAGTAGAATTTTTATTATAATATATTAAATATCTAGAAGTATTTATTACTAATCTAGTTCTACTAAAAGATACTTTATCTTCTATTTTAAACTATTCTTATATAAAAGTAGTAATTTAATCTTATAATAAGTAGAAAAATTATATAAATATTACTAAGTAAAATTTCCCTATCTAATATAATACAGAAGAAGTCCTTAAGTATACTACCTTATATATAAAATATAGCTATAATACTTATTATATTCTAATTAGTTTCTATTCTAATAACATAGTTTATTTATATCTATATAAAGAATATATACTTTCTACTATTCTAGAATATACTAAGAAGAAGTTCTCTTAGTAGTATATAAGATTATTTAAGATTATTAAAGTTATTAAATACTATATATACTATCTTATACTACTGAACTTATAGTATATTTATCTAGTTATACCTATTATATAGTTAGAATTTATACATGTATTATTTCTAATTCTTTTAGTTATATTCCTACTAAGCTACTTCAGGTTATTGATAAGTATTTCTCTAATAAAAATAGATAAAAAGTATCTAAGATCTATAATAAATAAACTAACTATCGTCTATAATTAGTAGTAAATTATTATCTTATAGTATCTTATCTATTAGAAGAAATATAGCTTCAAAGATAAATATAGATCTATATATCTAATATTACTATAGATAAATTGATTAAGAAGTATAAAGTCTACTAGTTCTAATATCTATTCTATTTTTTTTGTAAGTATATTATTTCTCTTAGATTATTACTATTAACAAATACTATATTATAATAACTATAATCTATATCTAGTATCTTTAATCTTATTTTATCTATTATTATATATATACTTAGTAAGACTACTAGGATTATAAAGACTAGTAAATATAGTAAATCATCTAATAGTCTTCTAGTATAATAGGTAGTGGTTTTGCCATATAGCTCCGCCTTCGGCGAACATCTCGTGGTTCTGCTATATTTAGATCTGTAGTCTATATAGTATATAAGATACTCTGTTAACTATCTACTATCTTTTAGTAGTCTATTATATACAAATCTAGAAGTAAGAATATAGTTAATTTTATACTTATTTTTTTAGATAAATATTTTTCTTGACTAGAGATAATTTAGTATATTAGTAGTTATATAGATTAATTTTATTAAAAATAGATTTTAATTAGATTTTAATACTACTGAATAGATTCTTCAAGATATTTAGATAATAGATTAAATATTTAATTTACTTGAGTATAGTCAGAGAGCTAATATATTATTAATTTAGTTATTCTAAAATCTTTATATAGCTGATTAGTATACTCTATTTAACTACTTATTTAGAAGTACTAGATAGTAGACATATATATATAGCTATTATATTAATTATAATATAATTAAATTAATTAACTTATTAAGAAAAGAAGTATAAAGATTACTTTTAGATAGTAGATAGCTTAGAGTTTTAATAAGATTATTTATCTTATCTTTATAGTAATATATAGTAAGATAGTATTACTAGATCAACTAGAAGATATATACTAGATATAGGTTTAAGTATTTAAGTACTATAATATTAAAAGTAGTCTTTTATACAAGACTAATAGTACTAGTATGATTAGTACAGATAATAGAAGATATATAGACTACTTTAATTATAATATAAATCTTCTTAATTATCTATACTAGATAGAAAACTATAAGCTTAATTAATTAGTAGTTGTATTCTATGGAAGTAAGAGTTTGATTTAGAAATATAATTAATTATATCTATATATAAGAGTATAGTTTAAGAAGATTACTATAATTATTATTAGTAAATATATAATAACGAACTATAATATATTCTTTTCTTGATCATGATATATTAAGATTAATATATAGTTAATATTTAGAATAAAGATATATAAGTATAGTTTCTTTATTAAATTTACTCTATAAATTAATAAAGAAGTCTAATTCCTTTTATATAGTATTCTAGCTGATAGCTACTATAGAGACTTTCTAACTATAACTCTTATTACTAGAGAATTACTTTAATAATTTTATCTTATACTCTTAAAGTACTTAAGTATATTCTATATGATAAGAAATATAGTATCTTAGATAACTAGTAAGCTCTAGATAAGATTTAAGAATTACTAGTTTCTTAGGAAACTTAAGACTATATATAGTAGTAAGCTTATCTACTAATATAGTAAATTCTAGATTATTGACTCTCTGACTAAGTAGTTGAATAGAGAAGAGATTAATAAATACTTTATATAATTTTTAGCTTTATATTTAAATACTATAGATATTAAAATATAAGATAAAGATACTTAATATACTAGTTTAAATTAATAGATACTATAACTAGATTATTGATTTATATATAATAAAATACTTCATACTTCTATAAATTAAGATCTATTTAATACTAAATATAGAATATAGTACTTATAAATTATATAACAATAATATAGAAAACTTCTTAACTATAATAAATAATAATTACTAAATAGTTATATCTATTTCTTCTAATAACCTATTAATAGAAGTATATATATACATATTAATAATAATAATATAAGTATATCTAGTAAGTATTTAGATAATATCCTCTAGTATTAGTACTAGATATATATTAGAGATAATAAGCTTATTAGTACTCCTAAGACTAATAACTACTCTTTTTTTTACTATTTACTAGTCTATTTCTAGATCTATTACTATTTACCACATAATAAAAACTAAATATACTACTAAGATGTATTCTATTATATAAGATATCTTTTCTTATCCTTATATATATATTATTAAATATCCTATCTATAACTTCTTAGTCTTTCTGAAATTCTATAGATATATAATTTAGATTAGTTCTTATTCTATCTCTTCTTTGAAGAAATATGAAACTATTAATCTTTTAGTATATTAATAAAGCTAATATTTAAATTATCTAAATTAATCTATATATTATACTAAGTAAGAATCTTTTTAAGTTATCTTACTATATTAGAATTATCCATATATATTATAATACTATTAGATAATCTGACAGTCTTGCTATTTATATTAGATTATATATAGTCTTTTATTAAGTAAGTAATTAGCATATCTACTTTATTTATACTAGTAGTACCTTACTATTTATTAATATATATATAGTAGATATTATATTTTAAAGTATAGTAGTGATAGTAATACTATCTATTGTGAGATAGATTATTTAATAAGCTTAAATTATTCTAAGTTTACTAAGAAGTATACTTAACTTTAGTTAAAAACTATATAAGCTTATATATATAGTCTTCTACTTTATTATTGCTATTATATTCATTATCAGAGATACTATTTAATTAATTATACTAGAATATTACTAGACTCGTAGTATTTTTATTTATAATCTAAATAAAGAAGTGTCAGACTGGCAGATCATCTGACGACCAAACCCTAGCCCTAATCCCCTGGATTGAGCTATTTGAACCATTGTTCCAGCCCAATCTATTTATCCCTGGCTATTTTACCCCTGCATTCTCACCCCTGTATTGTGAATATTTCAATTTCCTAATTTGGCAATAAATAAACAAAGGATTTGGCTTAAATAGCCTGCTTTGGTCTATCATTTCCTGAAGACATCTAGAACCAGTTGACTAGATATGTATTGAAATTAGTAGCTTGTTTATTTCCTTATTTAATATATCTTTAAGTCTTTTTATTCTTTTGATTTTTATAATCTTTTACTTCAACCTTGCTCTGACTTTACTTCCATACTTAATTTGTATGGAAAAGTGAAAGTTAAATGAAAGCCTAATAAATTCTATTTGAAAAGAACTGAAACTCCAATAAGAAGAAATTTATATTAACTACATATATACATTCTATAAGACTATTATTAAAGATTATAAAGTTAAATAAATAATCTTAATTATTAATTAGTTCTACTTTGATTTTAATAGATATACTAGTAGTTAAATTATAAGGAATTATTATCTATTTGATAGAATAGATAGGAGTATCAATATATTTCTTTACTTAAACTTCTATAATTATTAATAGATTCTTATATTTCATAAGATATACTTTTTAATAGTTATAGTCAAGTAAAATTCCTTTATATTCTATAATATCTATATCTATAAATAGATCTATAGTAAATGTTAGATTATTTACTATAAATACTTATATATTAATATAATTCATAATTTGATTTATAGAATATACAACTAGGATTAAGATAGTTTATCAGAAGTAGAAAAAGTATATAATAAAGATAATATACATCTTTACTAGATAATAAGAATCAATACTATTATATTAATATATATAGATTTATTAGTAGACTTTAATATCTTTTATACTAGATATATATACTTTACTAATTAATATTAAATTATATTCCATATTCAGATATATTTTATATAAATTACTAGTCTTATCTATATCTATTAGTATAGTAATACTTTACTAGATATATAGTAAATTAAATATCAAGATCTTTCTTATAATAAGTAGAAATTATAATATCTTTAGATTTAATTATACTAAATTGCAAAAGTAGTATATTTAAAGATTTTAATATAGTTATTAACTAGATATATTAAGAAGCAGTAGATACTACATCTCTGATTGATACAGCTTCTTTAAGTATCATAAGTATCGTCTTAGTATCTAGTTGTAATAGTATTCAGAGAAGTTTTAAGACTAATATATTGGAGACGCCTTTCTTTACTATATATATCTCTATACTGTATGATATATGCTTGTATAGCTGGTTTTATAATACAAACATTATAGAATATCTATTATATATTATAACTATATTCTCCTCTAGAGTACATAGAGAAATAAAATTTATATAATTATCTTTATTCTTATAAGTAGTATAATTATACTAATTATAATCTACTCTATACTAGATATCTTTATATCTATTATAGCTATTATAGATATTATAATTAATATAGTTATTATAATTATTCTATTTATTGTTCTTATTATTATCTATATTATTCACAAACTATTTTCTATAGCTTTTACTTAGTAAAGTCGGATTAATAAGTACTATATATCTGGAATATATAGATATTTCGGCCTGAACTGATGCCTGGTTTGTCAATAATACTAGTGATTCCAAGGCTACTTACTCTTATTACTATTACTATCATTTTATATCTTTTTCTATAGATAGTCAGCCAGGAGTAATTAGTCTAGATACAGCTACTATATTTATTAATTCTAGTAATCTTAAACAGAGTATCTGTTGTTATTATAATTATTATTAGAATTATTCTAAAGTAGAATAAGAATTACTATTAAAATTATTATTCTAGTTACTATGATTCTGATTATATATATAGTCTTATTTAAATATAATAAAAACTAAATTTATAATTGAATACTAAATTAGAATTAACAGTAAGTCTATCTAAGTATTAATTATTCTTACTAAAATTATTATTATTTCTCTGGTATTATCTTATAGAATTCTTTCTTAAAATCTACTTTATATTACTATAGTATTATCTTTATATATAACTGATCTAAAAAGTTAACTATATTAGTTGCTAAAGAATTTTAATTAATATTAGATATAAGATCAGAATATAGACAAGTCTATATAATAGATATTTATTATATAGCTTAGTAATCAAAGATACTTAATAGTTATAAATAATATTCTAAGTAAAAGTCTACATAGATTTACTAATTTATATGTTAATTAATTATATCAACTATTATCTTATAGATAGTTTTATATATAGATAGAGTTTAGTTTAAAGTAGTAATCTAATTCTTTCAAAATTCTAGTAATAATAGAAAGTTAAATATATATATCTTTCTAATAATATTGATAGAGATAGATACTAGTTAAAAATAGCTCTTTATAGATATTTTTAAATATAAGCTTTAATTATAGTCTCTCTATAGTAATATATAATATTATTTACTCTATTAATTTATATATTAATATTCTTAAATTGTATTTTATCTTCCACTTCTTCCGAATCATAGTTATTCTTTATATCTGAATAGAAGAATCTAATTTCTTCTAGTCTTAGTACTTGATTATAGACAATATGATTAGTATTGTAATTATTATTATGATTTCTATCTAGTATAGGTGTAGTTGTGTTACTATACTATTAAGATATATATAGAGTATTAATATATTACTTAATATCTACTATATAATCTATGATACTAGTTATTTACTTAGTTAGATTATAAATAGTTGTAGGTAAGTACTGAATATTAAACTATTTCTAAATAATTATTTTGAATTATTTATTAAAACCAACTTATTAAGATAATTTATCTCTGTATAGTAATATAGAAATAATAGAAATAGAAATATATTCTAATAAAATAGAAGACTAAAGTAATAAACTATAATTCTCTAATAAAGTAGAAGAAACGAAAGAAAAATTAGAAGTCATAGAAATATATTCTAATAGAGATATGTATAAGATACTAAATATATCTAGTAGATTGATTGATTGATTGATTGATTGATTGATTCATAAACGCATATGTCAGCCCTATAGGCCGAGTGGCGGCAGGTCCCTATCCTGCGGCCGGGCTAGCCGTAGGAGTGTCAAAATTATATACAAATAGAATATTCAGCCAGTTGGCTAGTTAGCCAGTCCAGTTAGCTAGTTGGCTTTTCTTTTTCTTTAAAATTTCAACTCTTATATAGTCTTTTATAATCCCATGTAGATTTCTTTTCTATATAATAAACTAGTAGTATTAGTAGCTACTAGATATACTTTACCTCTATATCTATCTTATAGTATTCTTTCTTCTACTAGTAGCTGCTATAATCACTAGTTTACTATATAGTTTAGTATCCAGATTATCTCTTAGTATTTCGTTACTAGTTAGCCTAAAGACCTCTAAATCTTATAATCTTGATATAATAAATAAAAGCTAGCTAACTAAAGAAATTAGACTTACTAGTAGACCTCTAATTATCTTAGTCTATTAATTAAGATACTTAAGATAGATAAATTAGTAATTATAATATTTAGAATAGTATTAGTTAGATTATAGAACTAGCGCAGTAATTAGATATATAATATAAGATAGATTATTTATTATATTAATTTCTTACTAAAAATATACTAGAAGTTAATAAGCTTCTTCTTAGTCTAGAGAATACTCTACTAGAGAAAGTTATATCTTAGATATTTAATAAGAATATCTTTAATTAATTAAGACTTCTATCTATAGAAGTATAAGATTAATTTAGTAAGTAGCTTTAATAGTATTTAGATAAGTACTTAGAGTAATCTTACTAGTTAGTATCTAAATTAATACTAAGAACTAGATCTAATAGAGACTAGTATATAAACTAAAAGTCTTTTTATTCTTTATTATATTAATAAGAATATAGTAGATATAATAATTATATAGATTATTATTCTAGTTAGTCTTTTATTATTAGTTAACTAACTTCTATAGATACTAGTATATAGTATAAATTAGTAGAATATTAACTAGTTAATCTATAGTCTAAGAGATAGTATTCTTAATATACTAGTTAATAAGTTTATTATTTAGTATACTCTTATAGTCTAAAAGCTACTAAAGATATATCTACTAACTAGTAGTCTATATATAGTCTAGCTAATTAATAATTCTTTTAACAATTTTCTAGTCTAATTAGTATCTTAGCTCTATATAGATATAAATAATAGCTTAGTTATTAATAAGAATAATAATTAACTTAGACTTTAGAATAATTATAGTTAATATTATCTAGAAGATAGTATCTTTTTTATAGATAGAATATTCTAGCTTTCTCTTAGTAAGAATTAGAGTTAGTTTAATACTAGTAAGCTTAGTAATATATATTATATATATATTATTATAGCTAATTAGTTAAATAAAATTCTTATTATAAATTATTATAATAGCTTTAATACTACTAGAGTAGCTACTACTATTAGTATATATAAAAAAGATAGTAGAAGATAGAAGAGTATATCTTTAGATAATCTCTTCTTTAGAATTAGTAATATCTATAGATAGAAGCTTTTACTATAGGAGAACTACTACTAATTTAATAGTCTTTATAGATATTAGTATATTTAGATTAAGCTTAAGATCTTTAATTAATTACTATTCTAATTAATTAAGTAGTAATATAACTAGATTAGTTTTTAGACTATTAGAATAGTATTTTCTAGAATATATTTAATAAATAAATAATAAGACTTTATAGTAGGATAGTAATATTATAATCTAAAAATAGATATTCTTAATAATATATTTTATAAGAATCTATAATTATAATATATTAAAATAGACTTTAAGAGTAGTTTAGATAATAATATAAAATATTCTAGTTATCTAGTATATAATCTTATATGAGATACTCTTGAAGTACTTTATAATATTAATAATTATTTTTTAAAATCTCTAAGTACTCTAGATAAACTAAATAGAGTTTCTCAGAAGTAGCTATAGAAGTATAATAGTAGTATATATATAATAGAGATTAATACTAGATATACTCTAAATAAAGTATATAATTAAGAAAAATATTATAATAAGCTGAATAACTTTGACTTCTAATTATATAAAATAAATAGTTTCTAGTAGTTCTAGATCTAAGAAGATTCTAAGATAATAGAGGCTCTATATTAGTTTAACTATTATATCTATAATAGTTAAGAACTTATTTAATTATATAATAAAGAATATTTTTTTATATAAAAGACTTCTTATTATATTAATTAAGCTATATTTTAAGAGTAAGAATACTAAGATATATTAATATTATTAGTTCTTAGTATATTAGTAGAGATCTTATAAATAAATATAGTTTTTAAGAATTATATTTCTTTATATTAGTATATAAATATTTTTTATATAATTAATAATTAGAATATAGCTATTATAAAAAGTAGTTTAAATAGATTAGTATTATAAAATAGATAAAGAATAGATAAGAATAGTAAACTCTAAATAATATCTATAATTATTTTTCTCTTTTCTATAATTCTCCTTTATATAGTAATAGTAGTTTACTAGTTAATAAAAAAAATCCTAATTAATAATTTTAGTTAATATATAATATTTCTATAGATTATAGATAAGATATTAATAGATAATATTATTATAGATATCTTAAATATCTATTATAAATAGACTAGCTACTAAGTAGCTGGATTATTATATAATATAGATTTATTTAGGAATAAGATATATAATATAGTTATAGAATTATTCTTAGTATTTATTAATATAATACTCTAAAAATAAACTTAAAGTCTTTATTATATAATTTATCTAAATAATAATAATAATCTTAAGAGTCTTATTTATAGTATTAAATAATATAATTAGATAATAGTTCTTAGATATAGTATAGTTATTCTTACTAGACTTATAGATAATAATAGTAGTAGAATAGTAAAAATACTAAGAATAATAGTCTATATTAAGATATATATTAAAGATTTTACTTAGATATTTTTTGATAAAAAAAAGAGTTTATTAGAGAACTAGATTAAATAATCTACTAGAATTAAAAGTCTTTTTAAATATAATTTACTAAATAGCTTAGTAGATCTGCTCTAGAATTACTTAGAATACTTTATAAGACTTAGAATATTTAAAGTCTATAATACTAGTAAAATCTATAGTATTTAGAAATAAGATTTACTAAAATAACTTAGCTTTAGTCTCTAATCTCTTAACTAGTTTATCAGTTAGTACTTATAGTATAAATATAAATACTAACTATAGATTATTTTATATATAGATTTAATAGACTAATTTCTAAAATCTTTTAGTAGAGTATTCTTTATCTTCTATTCTTTCTTAGTAAAGCTAATACTTCTACTTAGTAGGCTATTAGTAAAGTATATTATAGACTTAATTATAGATTTTATAATCTATATTATAACTAGATTTAGTCTATTATTTTATTTACTATATCTAGTACTTTAGTTTCTTTATTTTTTTAGTATAGCTGAGCTATATATATCTTATGATTATTTTATTAATATAATAGCTTTAATAGCTATAATTAGAATCTTAATAAGATTCTATACTATAGTATTGGTAATAATTAGTCTAACTTGTTAGTATATGAATAGTTATATCTATAGACTCTTAGCTAAGACTTTCTAATAGACTTACTAGTTAGTATTTAACTAGTTCTAGTACTTTACAGAGATGAATAAGAGCTAAAATTAAATAAAGTATAGAATAGTATATAATAAATACTTAGCTACTAGTTTTTTTAAATAGAATATTAGCTAAGATATTTACTAAACTACTATATAGTCTTTATAAAATTAATTATAATATAGATATTATTTTTTTTATATATAACTATTCTTTTAAGTAGAAGTAGTTCTAAATTCTTATTAGTAGTAATATTAAATAGCTACATAGCTATCTTATTAGTATAATTATATTTTAATAGATTCTAAAGTAGATAATATAGATTAAAATTACTAAGAACTATATATTTATCTAATTCCTATAATATTATAGATAATAGTTTTAGAATTAGAGTCTTCTTTTCTTTATAAAGATCTTTATCTTTAGATCTAGATATAGACTTAGACTTATTAGTTTTAGAATAGTTACTACTCTTATTAGACTAGTATATATTATAAATATAGATATAATTAGTAACTAATATCTATAGTATAAAAGTATAGAACAACTAGAAGTAGTATTAGATTATTTATATCTTTGGATTAATATATCTACTTATAAAGAAGTAGATATATAGTATAAGATCTATGCTAGATATTAGTTTTATAGCTAGATAAAAATAGTCTCTTAGAGTCTAAGAGCATATAATTAACTAGCTACTATAATAATTTACTTAGAACTTTTAAATAATAATAAGCTTTATATTCTATATTCTCTTCTTGCTAAAAAGATATATTATAATATTATTAGATTTCTAATAATTTATCTATATAATTTTAAGCTATCTATAGTAACTATATGTTATTAATAATCTTAGTAGAATTAATAATATTAAATATAAGAATACTAAGTTTATTATTACTATTCTTATCTAGAATAATAAATTAGTTATAATAGTAGCTATAATAATAGTTTATAGACTTTGTAATATCTAGAATATTCTTAAGACTATATACTAAAGCTACTATAGACTTTACTATAGTCTATACTAGAATATTATTTATTAAGAGACTTTAATTATAGATATTAATCTCTATAATTTTTTAATTATTCTTCTTATAATATTACTTTAGCTATTTACTATAAAAGATTTCTATTTTAATAAAAATCTTTATAGTTAAGACTTTTATAATCTTTAGCTTTATAATTAATTTATAGTAGCTTTTACTATAAATTATCTTAATCTTAGTCTTTTATAATTAAATAGTACTAGATATATTATAATTAAGTCAGCTTAGAACTACACTCTAGAATAGTATTAATTAGCTTAGTTAAAGTAGTAATATTACTACTATAAATAGAGAGTTTAATATATAATATAAATATATCTGGCTAGTATTACTAGATAATCTTAAGATATTTCTTCTTAATATAAATATAGTTAAAATTAAAGTACTTTAAACTATAGTGTATATATTTAGTATATATCTTATTATTCTTGAATATATAGTCTAGAATTTATATAGTCTAGTATAATATATATAAATCTTATTTCTTTAGTAGTATAACTTGATATAACTATATTTTAAATATCTAAAGTACTATAAGAGCTGCTAATTATAATTATAATAGCTAATATTAAAATATTTATTATTAAATATAAAACTTCTATAAGGAAGAGTATTTACTATATTTAGACTATTAAATTTAACTATTAATATAGAAAATTTACTCTTTTTGATAATAAACTTCTATAATTATATTTAATTAATATATATAATCTTTGTAGATATTATAACTAGATAACTAGTATTAATAGTCTTAGTTCTCTTAATTAAGAATTTCTATAGTTTTATAGAGTTTCTATTACTAATATAGCTAATATCTATATCATATATTATAATTAGATATCTATACTACTTAATTACTATATTTAGACTAAGTATCTTAATCTAGAGTACTTATATATAGATAAGATATTTAAGATTTTCAGGATTATTAACTATAAGAACTATATTACTACTGGATAGTATAGAATTAATAAAAATTCTATAGTAAGTATTTATCTTATTTTTTATATTAATAGTCCTTTTATTAATATAGTCTACTAGAGCTTTATTATTTTACTATAGTAGGTTAACCACAGAGTCTATAGTCTTATATATATAAATAATAAGATTCTTAGTAAGTATTAACTATACTAACGTAATCCACATGCGAGCTGGCCGCCCAAGCGAGTGGGCCGGCCTTGTATTGCATATAAAATAGCCTTCTTTTCACCCTGTATTTCTTAACAGGTATTTAAATAAATATATTTACAACTAAGGGAATACATAGAGAAATACTAAAAGAATAATATATTCTAATTTCAGATCTTTTAGATATTTATATATAATATTATATTTATAATACCTTTAATACCTAATTATACAGTATATTTCATTTTACTTTAGTACATAAAGATATTATAGAGCTCTAAATTTAATAGATAGTTTAGAATCAAAGTTCTAAGCTAAATTATAAGTTCTTGGGATATTAGAGCTTAAATTGCTAAGTTTTCAAACAGTTGAAAAATTAACTATTTATATGCAATACAAGGCCGGCCCAGTCGCTTGGGCGGCCAGCTCGCATGTGGATTACGTTAATAGACTACTTAAGCTGATTAACTTATCTATAGTATTAATTATATTAATTTAGATCCTAATAAGCTAGTTACTTATATATAATCTAGAGATAGTAGTAGTAATTATATAGTAGATAGTATTAATATATAAATATATCTTTAGTATTTCTATAGAAGTAGTAGCTGTAGATCTAATATTAAGAATATTTATAATTTTAATAATTTATAACTACTAATTTATCTATATTTAAAGAATACTTTTAATCTTCTTAAAATCTTTATACATAGTATCTACTAAGAATATCTCTATAATCTAACTAGTAAAATTAATAAGATTTTTAATTACTAGAAAAAGAAAACTAATTTTAGTAAATTATTATTTATCTTTCTCTACTCTCCTTTAAATTACTTAAAAGTATTATTAATAGCTATTATATATATATAAATTTTTATAACAGTAGTTAATTCTAATTTAAGACTATATTAACTTTATAGAGAATATTTTAGATAATATTAAGCTACCATAAAACTATAAGAATTAGAAATTCTGTTAAAAAGCAATAGATTAATAGATGATAGAGTTATATATAATCTTCCACTCTCCCTGATCAATAATTCAATGGTGGCGTGCTGTTTGGTGTAGCTGGCGCGGTTCATTACTGTATAGATTATAATAAAAAGAATATTCTTATTATAAATACTATACTAATAAATACTAAGATTATTTTAATAATAACTATTAAGAATATAATAATTCTTATAAATATTGAGATAACTAATATACTAAAAACTACCATAATAACTATTTGTTTAGAAACTTCTATATATTTTAATATAGTTATAATTAGTATAATAATCTTGACTATAGAAAGTCTTAATCTACTAATATAAATCCAAATACTAACTACTAGAATAATAATAACTATTTTTTTTAGAATAGATAGAATATACTTAAGATAGAGTAAACTATAGTTATAGCTATAGTTCTTATATTCTAAATATTTACTTTTAGCTAATTATTCTTGAAATAAGATAAGACTAGAAATACTAATTCTAGAGATAGTAACTAGTTCTAGAATTATATTAATATGCTATAGTAAGTCTATTAAGTATCTATCTAAGATAATTACTAGCTATAATATTAACTATATACTACTTTAACTAATTCTACTATATCTAATAATCTTAATAATATTTATTGTAACTATAATAAAGAATATAACTATAATAAATATTAGATTAATATATATTATAGTAATTATTATAATAATATTTATACTAATTAGTAATTCAATTATAGAAATAAAGATAATTATATATATATTATCCCTTCTTTCTCTAATAATAAATTTAATGATTAAGTAGTAATATATAATTTTTATTATGTTATTTTTCTATTTTATAATAAATTATATTAATATATTTCTTATGTTATAGTAAAAAACTCTAATATAGAAGATTATTTAAAGACTTTAGTACTAATCTAAGATAAGCTATATCTTCTATTATCTATAAAGTCTATAATAAATATAATAAAGAAATATACACTACTCTACTTAGTAATAAGAGATATAAAAGATTAACTAATAAGATATATAGCTAGAAAAATACATTATTTTCAAAAGTCTCTAATATAGTATTACTAATAAGAAGAGATATTATATTAATATACTTTATATATAGTATATAGCCATTTCATGACCAGATCTTAATAAGAAGACTAATCTAAGAGCTATATATCTAGATATAGATTATAATTCTATTCTTATTAGTAAGGTTTTTATCTTAAGTATTTAAAATATTTGGTTTTACTCTATTAGTAAAGATATTTATATTATTAGTATTAATTCTAGATATACTATAAGTAAATATATTATTCTTTATATATATTTTCTAAAGACTATAATAGAGTAGAAAAATATTATCTCTGTAGTTAAGCTCTTAGATATTAAATATTACTATAGTTATATTACTATAAGAGTACTTACTATAAATAATTCTAAGTTTAAAGCTAATATACTTATTAATATAGATATGATTAGTTATAAGAATATCTTACTTAACTACTATTACTAAAAAGTATATCTAGAGGACTATATAAATATATTATTATACTAGGCCATAGTATAGTATATATACTAATCTATATAAAGATAGACTTATCTAAAGATATAGACTATATTTTTAAATCTTTATCTTATAAAAATCTTATAGTCTATATATATCTAGTTAATTTACCTGTTAAGATATACAAGGTTAAAAGAAGGCTATTTTCTATGTAATACAAGGCTGGTCTACTCGCTTGGGCGGCCAGCTCGCATGTGGATTATGTTAGTAGTAATATAATTCTTATACCTAATAATCTTAAGAATCTTAAATATCTTATCTATATATAGATACTTTAGGTTAAGATACATAATCTAAATATAATAAATAAGTTGTATAGATATCTGATTATAGTATGTAATATAGATAATAAATATATTAGTAATAGAAATTCTATAAAATTATAGAGATTTTTAAATTAAGAGGATTAAGACTACTAATACTAGTTATCTAATTATAATATTTACTAAGATTATATATATTAATTAAATATAGCTATAGAAAACTATTATTAAGAAAAGTAAATTTTTAATACTAGTAATTAAATTTAATAATCTAAATATAGTAAATACTCTTCTTTAAAGAAGCTTTATATTTAATACTAAATACTTTAATACTAATTACTATAATTATAATTCATAGTTCTTATAATACTTAAGATACTAGAAATATAACTTTGTTAAATAATACTATTAAAGAAATTAGATCTATATATACTATACTAGACTATATAAATTACTAGACTATATATTTAAGAATAATAAGATATATACTAAGTATATAAACTATAACTTAAAGTACTTTATCTTTAACTATATTTATATTAAAAAGAAGAAATATCTTAAGACTATCTAGTAATAATAGCTAAATATATCTATATTATATATTAAATTCTCTATTAATAGTAGTAATACTACTACTTTAACTAAACTAATTAATACTATTTCTAAATTAAGTTCTGAACTAGCTTAATTATAATATATCTATAATTATTTAACTATAAAGACTAAGATTAAGATAACTTATAGTAAAAGCTATTATAAATTAATTATAATGTTAAAGACTATAAAAGTCCTAATTATAAAGATTTTTACTAAAATAAAAATCTTCTATAATAAATAATTAAAGTAATACTATAAAAAGAATAACTAGAAGATTATAAAGATTAATATCTATAATTAAAGTCTCTTTATAAATAATACTTTAGTATAGATTATAATAAAGTCTATAATAGCTTTAATATATAATCTTAAGAATAATCTAAGTATTATAAAGTCTATAAACTACTACTATTATTAATATTATAATTTATTTACTATTTTAAATAAAAGTAATAATAATAAGTTTAGTATTCTTATGTCTGTTACTACTAGTTCTACTAAAACTACTAGTAATAAATAGCTACTATAAGTAGCTTAAGATTATATAGATAAATTATTAGAAATCTAATAATATTATAATATATCTTCTTAGTAAGAAGAGAATATAGAATATAAAGCTTATTATTATTTAAAAGTTCTAAGTAAATTATTATAGTAGCTAGTTAATTATATACTCTTAGACTTGAAGAGAGTATTTCTATCTAGCTATAAAACTAATATCTAGTATAGATCTTATACTATATATCTACTTTATAAGTAGATATATTAATCTAAAGATATAGATTATCTAATACTACTTCTAGTTTTCCTATATTCTTATACTATAGATATTAGATATTAGCTATGTTTATATCTATAATATATACTAGTATAATAAGAATAGTAACTATTATAAAATTAATAAGTCTAAGTCTATATCTAGATCTAAAGATAAAGATCTTTATAAAGAGAAGAAGAACTTAGTCCTAAAACTATTATTTATAGTATTATAGAAATTAGATAAAAATATAATTCTTAGTAATTTTAATCTATATTATTTATTTTAGAATCTACTAGAATATAACTATACTAATAAGATAGCTATCTAGTTATTTAATATTACTATTAATAAGAATCTAGAGCTATCTTTATCTAAGAAAATAGTTATATATAAAAAGAATAATATTTATACTATAATTAATCCTATATAAACTATATAGTAGCTTAATAAATATCTTAGCTACTATTCTCTATAGAAGAACTAGTAACTAGATATTAATTATATACTAATCTATACTATACTTAATTTCAGTCCTATACCTACCCCTGTAATAAAGTACTAGGACTAGCTAAAGACTAACTAATAAGTCTATTAAAAAGTCTTAACTAAGAATCTATAGCTATAACCACTTATATATTAACTAGTTAAACTAATAAACTAATTACTATTAATATAGTAGTAGAAAGTCTTATTAAGATCTTAACTATAGTTACTAAAGCTACTATATTAATAAAGATAATTATAAACTATATATAATCTAGCTATACTAAGAAAATAAAGAAATTAAGATACTAGATATAATAAGTAAAGTAATAGACTAAATCCAGCTACTATATAGACTATAAAGTCTATAGTTAAGTCTATAATATATTCTATTAATAGACTATTAAGTAGAAGTATTAGCTATACTAAAAAAGAATAAAAGATAGAGAATACTTTACTAAGAGATTCTAGAAATTAGTTTACTAAATCTATATATAAAGGAATCTATAGCTAATATTTATATCTATATTATAAGTACTAATTAGTAAACTAGTTGAGAAACTAGAGGTTAAAGCTAAGTTATTTTAGTAGATCTTATTTCTAGTAGTTAGTACTATAGATCTTACTAATATTAAAGATCTTAAATATTCTAAGTCTTATAAAGTACTCTATATAATTCTAGAGAAGATTTACTAAGCTATTTAGTAAACTACATTTAGAAAAATTCTTAGTTCTAATAGATTATCTAATCTAATTCTCTAATAAGCTCTTTCTTTTATTAAAGAATATCAAAGTAAGATCTTTAATATATATTTTAATATAGACTACTATTCTCTATACTTCTATTATTCTACTACTATTATTATTTATAAATCTAGTAAGAATAACTATACTATATCTAAGACCTATTATTTAATTATACTTCTTAATATGATAAGTAAAATCCTAGAAGCTATTATTATCTTTAAGAAAAGCTATATAATAGAGATTTTAGACTTCTTTTTACAATACTATTTTAGTAGATACTAGAGATAATTCTATAATTATATTCTATATCTTATTCTTAAATAGATCTATACTATATAGTAGTCTAGCTATCTAGTAGCTAGTCTACTTATAGTAGATATTTAAGATATCTATAATAATATTATCTACTAATATCTGATCTATAATCTATAGAAATACCATATATTAACTAAAATTATTAATTAGATTATTTTCTTTTACTAATTAGTAAACTACTAGTACTATATAGAAGAGAATTATAGAAAAGAGGAAAAATACTTATAGATATTATCTAGAATTTACTACTCTTATTTATTCTTTATCTTTTAAACTACTCTCTATAAATAACTATATTCTAATTATTAGCTATATAGATAATATCTATATACTAATATAGATAAATATAGTTCTAAAAAGAACTATATTTATCTATAAGATCTCTATTAATATATTAAGAACTAGTATTATTAAGATATCTTAGTATTCTTACTTTTAAAATATAGTCTAATTAATATAGTAAGAGGTCTTCTATATATAGAAATATTCTTTACTATATAATTAAATAAGCTCTCTACTATTATAAATATAATAGTTAAACTAATATAGAGTCTTTACTATCTTAGGGTTTTCTTAGATCTAGAACTAGTAGAAACTACTTATCTTATATAATTAAAAGTTAAAGCTATTTAGTTTATTATAGTATTTTTCTTAATTATAGACTTTATTTAGAGTATATCTACTATTAATCTTTATTATATATATACTACTATTATACTTCTATAGCTATTCTTTAGATACTTTATCTAGTTTATCTAGAATATTTAGAGATTCTAAAAGATAGCTACTAATATTATAATGTACTTTAAGAATATTTAATATAAGATTCTATATTAGATAACTAAGTTTTTTTATATTATTATCTAAACTACTCTTAAAGTTTATCTTAATATACTACTATTATAAATTCTTATAAAATATACTACTAAGAATACTTATCTCTAAATTATAATATTACTATTCTACTATAGAATCTTATTATCTATTTATTAAATATATTCTAGAAAATATTATTCTAGAAAATATTATTCTAGTAGTCTAGAAACTAATCTAATTATATTACTATTTAATTAGCTAGAATACTAACTAGCTAAAGATCTTAAGCTTAATCTAAGTATACTAATATCTATAAAGACTATTAAACTAGTAGTAGTTTCTCTATAGTAGAATCCTCTATCTATAGATATTACTAATTCTAGAGAAAAGATTATTTAGAAATATATTCTACTATCTTCTACTACTCTCTCTATATATACTAATAATAGTAGCTACTCTAGTAGTATTAGAGCTACTATAATAATTTATAATAAGAACTATATCTAACTAATTAGCTATAATAATATATATATAATATATACTACTAAGCTTACTAGTATTAAACTAGTTCTAACTCTTACTAAGAAAAAGCTAGAATATTCTATCTATAAAAAAGCTATCTTCTAGATAAGATTAACTATAATTATTCTAAAGTCTAAGTTAATAATTATTCTTATTAATAACTAAGCTATTATTTATATCTATATAGAGCTAAGATACTAATTAGACTAGAAAATTATTAAAAGAATTATTAATTAGCTAGACTGTATATAGACTACTAGTTAGTAGATATATCTTTAGTAGCTTTTAGACTATAAGAGTATACTAAATAATAAACTTATTAACTAGTATATTAAGAATACTATCTCTTAGACTATAGATTAACTAGTTAATATTCTACTAATTTATACTATATACTAGTATCTATAGAAGTTAGTTAACTGATAATAAAAGACTACCTAGAATAATAATCTATATAATAATTATATCTACTATATTCTTACTAATATAGTAGAGAATAAGAAGATTCTTAGTCTATATACTAGTCTTTACTAGACTTAGTTCTTAGTACTAATACAGATACTAACTAGTAAGATTACTCTAGATACTTATTTAAGTACTATTAGAACTATTAAATTAATCATATACTTCTATAGATAGAGATCTTAATTAATTAAATATATTCTTATTAAATATCTAAGATATAACTTTCTCTAGTAGAATATTCTTTAGATTAAGGAGAAGCTTATTAGCTTCTAGTATATCTTTAGTAAGAAGTTAATATAGTAAGTACTTTACTTTCTATTATATACTTAGCTACTAGACTAGTTCTATAATCTAATTAATACTATTCTAAATACTATAACTATTAATTTATTTACTCCGACTATCTTAATCAATAGACTAAGATAACTGAAGATCTACTAGTAAGTCTAATTTCTTTACCTAGCTAGCTTTTATTTATTATATCAAGACTATAAGATCTAGAGGACTTTAGACTAACTAGTAAAGAAATACTAAGATAGGATCTAGATACTAAACTATATAGTAAACTGGTATCTACTGTAGTAGCTACTAATAGAAGAAAGATATATTATAAGATAGATATAGAGGTAAAGCATATCTAATAGCTACTAATACTACTAGTTTACTATATAGTAAAGAAATCTACATAAGATTATAAAAAAGACTATATAAGAGTTAAAATTTCAAAGGCAAAGACTAACTAGCTAACTAGTTAACTGACTAAATATTCTATTTATATATAATTTTAACACCCCTACGGCCAGCCTAGCTGTAGGACTGGGACCTGCCGCCACTCGGCCTATAGGGCTGACATATGCGTGTATGAATCAATCAATCAATCAATTAATCAATCAAGATTATATATATTATTTAAATATAGCTATAGAAAATTATTATAAATAAGAATAAATTCTTTATACTAGTAATTAAATTTAATACTCTAAATATAGTAAATATTGTTCTTTATAAAAGCTTTATACTTAATAGTAAATATTTCAATATTAACTATTATAATTATAATTAGCAGCTCTTATAGTACCCTAGATACTAGAAATATAGCTATATTAAATAATACTATAAAAAAAATAAGATCTATATATACTATACTAGACTATATAAATTACTAAACTATATATTTAAGAATAATAAAATATATACTAAGTATATGAACTATAGCTTAAAGTACTTTATTTTTAATTATATTTATATTAAAAAGAAGAAATATCTTAAGCTTATTTAATAATATTAACCAAATATATCTTTACTATATATTAAACTCTCTATTAGTAGTAGTAATACTACTACTTTAACTAAATTAATTAATATTATCTTAGAGTCTAGCTCTAAGCTGACTTAATTATAATATATCTATAATTATTTAATTATAAAAACTAAGACTAAGATAATTTATAGTAAAAGCTACTATAAATTAACTATAAAGTTAAAGATTATAAAAGTCCTAGTTGTAGAGATCTTTACTAAGATAGAAATCTTCTATAGTAAATAGCTAAAGTAATAGTATAAAAAGAATAACCAGAAGATTATAGAGATTACTATCTATAGTAGAAGTCTTTCTATAGATAATATTCTAATATAGATTATAGTAAAGTCTATAGTAGATTTAATATATAGTCTTAAGAATATTCTAAATATTATAAAGTCTATAAACTACTACTATAGTTAATTCTATAAATAATTTCTTATTCTAAATAAGAGTAGTAATAATAAGCTTAGTATTCTTACTTTTAATACTACTAGTTCTATTAAAACTATTAATAATATATAGCTACTATAAGTAGCTTAAAACTATATAAATAAACTATTAGAAATCTAATAATATTATAATATATCTTCTTAGTAAAGAGAAAATATAAAATATACAACTTATTACTATCTAAGAGCTTTAAATAAACTAATATAATAGTTAATTAACTATATACTTCCAGACTCTAGAAGACTATTTCTATCTAATTATAAATTTAATATCTAGTATAGATTTTATATTAACTATCTACTTCTTCATAAGTAGATATATTAATCTAAAAATATAGATAATCTAATACTACTTCTAATTTCTCTATACTCTTATACTATAGATACTAGATATTAGCAATATTTATATCTATAATAGTGGGCTGCACAAGCGAGTAGGCCAGCCTTATATTGTATATAAAATAGCCTTCTTTTCATCTCGTATATCTTAACAGGTATATAAATGAATACTTTTTAAAATAAGGGAATACACAGAGAAATACTAAAAGAATAATCTATTCTAATTAAAGATCTTTTAGTTATTTATCTACAATATTGTATATATTATCTTTAATACCTAAGTATATAGTATATTTTATTTCATCTTAGTAAATAAAGATATTATAGAGCTCTAAATTTAATAGATGATTTAAAGTCAAAGTTCTAAGCTAAGTAATAAGTTCTTAGAATATCAGAGCTTAAATTACTAAGTTTTTAAATAGTTGGAAAATAGACTATTTGTATGCAATACAAGGCCGGCCCACTCGCTTGTGCGGCCCATTCACTTGTGGATTACGTTAGTAAGATACATTATTAAGTAATTTAGATTAGTATATAAATTAGTAGCTATATAAAGGTTATAATTATAAAATATAATCTAGATATATCTTATAATAGTTATATTTAATTTTATTATATTTAGACTCTTAAAAATAATCTATAATTAATCTCTAAATCTAAAATAATATTTTAACAAGATAATATACTAATTTATTTTCATAGATAAAGTTGTGGTGGTTCCGTCCATGGTGATTTCAGCTATACCGAACTCTGCCAGTTGTATCCGTCTTTAGGTATTATTTCAACAGAGTTGTCTTCCATCTTCTATCTCCTATCTTTAACCACATTATTATAATAAATTCGTCTCCTTACTGATTCTGCTAAACCATAACATATAGTAGCATGTCCTGCCTTATAACAATCCAGTATCTATTACTATAGATTTAGTCATCTACAATATCTTTTCTAGATGATTGTTTATTATTTATTACTACTAGAAAATCCGCTGACCTCTATCTTCTTACTATTCTGTGTGTCTCAAGGTCTTAATTATATTAATACTATACACTATCTTTCTCTTTCATCTTTCTTCTTTATTATTAAGTCACTGGATTCTACCACTAATATTTACTATTCTACTTTATTCAATCTTTACTATAATCTAAATATTATTAACAACTTATATTATACTACTATTTATCCAGATCTATTATTAGCACCTACTGTTAATATCTTCTATGATTCATATAGCTTATATTCTAAATATTGTCTGAACTTATATATTAGATTATCAGATACTATAATAATTATATATATTTCTTTGAGAACTATATAGATAATACTATTGTACTTTAAGTACATTATATAGTATCTATTATACTTATATTATCTTCTTTAAAGAATTATCTATATTTCCCTTCTTGAAATCTTGATAAATCAGTTTTATATAAAAATATTTTTATCTTTTGTAAATATATAGAGTATCTTACTATCTCTAAACTATCTATTACTTAGATTTAAAATAGTTAATTATAATAGTTATCTAAAGACTTTACTAAACTACTATATTCTCTAAGTTATATATACTCAAGAGTCTCAACTAATATCTTAGTATTATTACTATTTATTTCTAAATTAACTTCTATATTAGTCTAAACTCTTAAGATACTATTTAAGAAATTAGTTGTACTAATAGATATTAATCTCAAGACATCTAAGTATTAGACTATTAAAGATATTAATATCAAAATACCTTAGACTTTAAGATATATTATTTCTAGTTTATTTCTCTTTCCTTATATAATAAATTATAATAAGAATATTATAAAATAACAAGAAGACTACTTATTAGATTTTCTTTCTTTCTTATATCTTATAAGAACTCCTTTTTTCTTATCCTACTATCTTCTATCAATCTATATTTAATCTTATATAGCTGAGGAGGACAATAAAACTAACAACTTCGTATAACGTAATCGGACACCGAACCGCTGAGACACCGAACCGCGGCGGTCTTCCGCCGCCTCGCTTTCTACCTCGCTGGCTGCTTCATGAAGCTATTTAGAACCACTAAAAAATACTATATATATTAATTCTTAGTATTTTCTTAATATTTCAACTGATTATGTCCCTCCCTTCTATATATACTATAACAGGCCGGCCGGCGCGCCTTGGGCGGTCTTGGTGTTAAGACCTTAATCTTATATATCTAGATTATATTAAAGTCTTCTTAATCTGTTAAAGTATTTCTATTATATATAAAGTAATATAAGGTCTTTTTCTTCTCTTTCTTATATATCTAAGTATACTAAAACTATTTAACTTAGTATTAAAGCAGAACTATATTTTATATAGACTATTCTATAGCTTTTATTATTTCCTTAATTACTTTATAAAAAATTATTAATACTAGATCTTAATCTATAAATTCTTAGAGTTCTTATTACTATTTTTCTAGCTTATATAGATTTATAGATGTTTTTCTGAGATAAAAAGACTAATTAGAATATAAGAATATTAGTAGAGTTAGTATTTTTAACTAAATCTATAGTATTAAAGTATCTTTAAAGAATTTAAAGAAATAAGACCTATAGTATAGAATCTACTAAGAATATTAGTACTTATAAAGGCTTTAATATATATATTATTATAGAACTATAGGAAATCTATCTTATTTATAGATTTATCTCTATACTAAATAGCTTTATAAATATACTAATTATATAACTTCTTTAATAGTCTAAAATAAGTAATATTAAGTAGTTGTAGTTTATAACACGAGTAAGTAGATATATATAAAGAAATAATCTTTTAAGATATATAGAACTAATTAGACTATTATATTATATAGCTTCTATAACTATTAAGAATTAATAAATAGTAATTATTAATAGATTTTAATACTATATATTAGTTAAATATATTCTAAAGCTAATTAAAATTAAGTTTATTAGTAATCTAGTTATTTTTACTAATACTAAGATAATAAAATCTTAGATAGATATTATACTATATTAATTAGTAATTCTATATAATAAAAATAATTCATAAAGATAGTATAGTTTCTAAAGCTAAAATTATAATAATTAAAGTTATCTATTTATAATTTCTAAACTATATAGACTTCACATATGAGTTTCTTATTTCTAAATTATAGATTATATATACAGTTAAAGCTATTTCTATCTAGAATTTAGTTTTATCTATATTTTATATATTCTTCTTATAAATTCTATATTTTTAGACTATATTATAGATAAGATTAAACTATTTCTAAATAAGTTAAGAATCCTTATATTTAGTATATTAATAATTATATTTTAATATAAATTTAAACTTTAAATTAGGATAATATTAAATAAAGTAAAAAATCTAGTATTCTAATATATAACTATATTAGTTTAGCTTTAACTTTACTTGATAAAGTAATTTAGCCAAGAATTAAGTATTATAGATTTTAAGAGATGATCTATAGTATATTATATTAAGAAGTCACTACTTTAATATATTTTCTTTAATTATAGATAGCTTTCTACTATTAGTATCTATTTAAGTATATAATTTAATATCTTTTAGATAATCTCTGAGAGTACTTTTCTTAATATTAAAAGTATTAATATAGATAATCTTTATAGAATATTCTCTATTTTAAAAGATCTTAATAGTAAGATTTAAATATTTATTTTTATCTATAATATTATCTATAAGAAGAAATATTAAGAATTAGAGAATTTAGAAAATATAAATATATTCTTAGGCTTTAAGATATTAAGATTACAAGACGTGTAAGACGCGGAGGGGCGTTGCCGCGGTTCGGTGTCTCAGCGGTTCGGTGTCCGATTACGTTAATGAAAATCGTCTTGACGTCTTGGCGTCCAAAGGGCTTCGGGCCCAACATATCAACTACACTGTTACAAAGATATCTTAAGATAGGAAATAGAAAAAGAAAATTATAGATTATCTATAATAATATTTATTTTATTATTTATCTTATAGATAATATACTTAAGTATATAGAGTATTTTATTATCTTTAATATACAATAAAATAATAGAATTCTAAGACTTAATATTACTATATAAGATATCTAAGACTTAAATTACTTAAGAATTAGATACATAACTATCCCTAATATATTTCTTGGATTTATTAGATAGATAGAGTAATATAGTAATTATTCTAAAGTCTACTTAAATAAGATATTTATCTAGATTAATACTATATAGATAATATTTATTATCATTATAAGATAATCTAGAAAGTATATCTTTAATAATATGTATAATAGTAGAATAGTAATATATATAGATATGGTATTAATAAATAAACTATAATATAAAAATGAGATACTTATTAAGCTTATTAATAATAACTATATCATATATAGAGTCTTGGATACAAACAGTAATAGTAGATATATAATTAATAAAAATAATTAGAAGCTTATTTATATTTATACTTTTAATTATTATATAGAGTTTAAACATAGTCTACATAAGATAAATAACTTCTATTTTAGTAGACTAATAGCAAGTCTTAATAGAATATAGAGGATTAGATATAAAAAGAATAGACTCAATCTTTATATATAGAAAAGAAATAGACTTCTATTTCTTAGAATTACTAAATTCAGAATAAAGTAGTCAAAGATATAATATACTATAATACTATATTCTCTCTTTAATATATCCACATTAATAAATAACTATTCGTTAGAATTAAAATAGATTAGTATCTAAGAATTTGTTAAATCATATTATAAGATATTAAAGAAGTTAAGCTCTTCTTTTATTAGATCTAGTAGTATATATACTATATAGTTCTTTTAAGTATAATCTTTGATTCGACTATCTCTTAATAATATAACCTTATATGTCTAGAGAAGGACTAACTTCTATATATATCAATATATTTAACATTTAAAGTGATTAGTACGACTAAGATATTACTCTAGTTCTTTGAAATACATAATACTTTAAGCTTTAACTTAGATATAAGTAGACTAAGTATATCAATACAAAGATGAAGTGCTTTAGTAGATAAAAATTCTATATATAATTTTCTAGATTTAATCTTAATATTAACTATCTTAAGATAAGTAAATAATATATAGAGATACTATAGATATCAATTAGAGTTAAGATAATTAGAATAGTCAATTTTACCATTAAATATCTTAAAGCTAGTAACTAGATTATTAATATAGATCTTAAGAAAGAATAGATCTTTAAGAATGATTTTTATATATCTTTAAAAATAGAAGATACTATTTATTTATATTATTTTAGTAATATTATAGATCTCTTAGTTATAATAACTAATAATAATTAAATAGTCTTAATATCTATAAATAATAAACTACTAATAGAAGTATTTAGTAGTATTAATAATACTTATATACTTATATCCCTAAAGAAGTTTATAAATTTATTCTTAATAAAAAATAGAGTAGATATTAGAAATAGCTTTTATATCAGTACTATATAATTTAATGATAATATATTTCTTATATTTATATTTTCTATTAATCTATACATCTCTCTAGATAATAAGACAGGATATCTAGATAATATATATATCTTAATATATTCTATCTTATCTTATTTATATAATAGATTAAAGATATTATTATTAAATACTTTCTAATTACAGGGATTAATATAGTAGATTTAGACTTGTGATATTTATATCTTCTATTTTTTATATAGAGGGATTAGTACCTATTTATTCTTAGATATTAGTGTAATACTAATATTATTATCTATTAAAGTAGTCTAAGTATTATACTAATTAACTATAGCTATAAGATAATTAGTTTTACTTGATATCTTACTGTTGTATAAAAAGTATAAACTCTATAAATATAGTTTAATAACTAAAAGTAATTCTATCTATCTAATTAAGTATAGTAATAGCTACTACAGAATTTAAAATAAGAATATAATAGTTTTTTATAAAAGTAGTATTTTATTATCCTTTATGCTTTTTATTAGTTTTAAGTACCAGATTAATAATATCTATATTAAATTAGTTTTAAGTAATATAATAGTAAAGATAGTTATACTTATAGCTAGATTAAAATCTAAGAACTAGAATAATATACTACTTAAAGATAAATTTATCTAAGAATTTCAAGTTATTAACTCTATTTTAGGTAGTATTTCTTAGATTGATATCTAATATTCTTCTAGAATAGTAACTTATCTATTTTTTTCTATATAAAGCTAGAATATTTGGTAAAACTAAGAGTTAAGATTATTAATATCTTTTTCTTTATAGTATAAGCTATACTACTAGTTAGGTTTAATAGATTAAGTCTAATACTAGTCTTCTATATAAATAAAAGCATCTATTTAGATAAAAGAATACATCTATTATCTAACTTTAATAGATTTAGCTTAATAATGGTCCTCTATATAGATAAAAATATCTATTTAGATAAAAGAGTAGATCTATTATCTTATCTTAGTAGATTAAGTCTAATTTCTATCGTGTATATATTATATTAGATGATATCTCTAAAATAGATATTTAAAGTACTTATATAATTATTATAAAAAGCTTTTAAATACTAGTCTTCACAATTTCTTTAATTTAGATAGATAAAGATATTGGTAAAGTCTTAGAAGTTTTAGATATTTTATTAGAATAGAAAATATAGTTAATTCATAGTTTTATAACTAATAGATAGAAATATCTTTTAACTATCTAGATCTATATCTAGTCTAGAACTAAGTAAAAAATATTTTTATTCTAAGAAATATAGATATCCAGTATTTTAACTAATAATTTTAGAGAAATCTACTTTAGTAGTAGTAGAAGAATAGCTTTTTTATTATTTGTATTATAAGTACAAGGTAGTATAAGATTATTATTATAAGAATATATTATGTTAGTTTTACTTTAATTTATTTAATTTAGTTTAGTTTAATTAAAATAGTTAATAATATTATAATTCATTATAATAATAAATACTTATATCTTATCAATAATCTTATAGATATTCTTAGACTAAGTAAGATAATATTCTATCTATATACTATTCTTTAGTAAACTAGTACTCTTTATTTTTTATTATTCTACTAAAAGCTAAGACTACTAAAGGTAATTCGTATTTCTATAGAGAATATATTCTTCTTTTATAATAGAATACTACTAAAGATTATAGATATAGATTAAAATAATTTTATTAATTAGAATTCTATTTATATAAAATAGATTCTTATAAGTAAATTTAATATTATACTCTATTTATTTAACTACTAGTAGAAGTTTAGAAGTATAATAAATAAATTAGTTAGATAGATATATATTATATAGTAGCTATTTTGAGATAATTAGGTTCTAGTATCTACTTATTAAGAATCTTTCTATTTATATAACTTAATTATATTCTATCTAAATCTTATTATTCTTTATTTTTTTTATATAGATATAACTAAATTATAATAATTAAATATCTATATTCTAGTATAGATATTCTTCTAATGAACTAAAGAGTACTATCTTTATAATACTAGTAGTATATTCTTAAGAAAGATTGTGATTTTAGAAATAAAAAAAATTAAATATAATAATATATAGAAAAATAAGATTTATAGTATTTGGAGTATATCTTAAGACAGTATCCTTATATAAATTAGAATATATATATAAAATAGATATTTAGATACTCTAATACTACTATATTAAACATTATTTTTTAAATAAGATCTACTATTCATTATACAGTTTATATATACTACTATTAGTATATATATAGCGTAAGATAGTATCTTATCTTATAAACTATTTATATAAGATAAGATACTGTAATCTTCATTATTTATTAGTTATAGTTATATATAATAAATACTCTACTTAGAAAAAAATCTAATTATATCAAGATATATAAAGATAATTTAGAGATCTTTATATAAGTCTTGTTTAAATTAATATGATATAAAATAGTACTATATTCTTATCTAAATATATTTAGATTATTCCATAGCTATTATTCAGACTAAATGTACACTACTATTTAGTCTATTTTCTTATTCAACTGAGTTTATAAATGCTTAAATATAGTAAGCTCTTTAAACATTAGTATTTATATAATATTACTAGAGTATATCCTCTAACTTTAGTTTCTCTAGCTTCATAAATTTTTTCAAAAGTATAATTTCTTACTTCTAGTGGAGCTATATATAAGTAGTATATCATAGTATTCTATATTTAGAATAATTTATAATTTTAAGATAATACTTTAAGACTAATAATATATTAGGAAATAATAAAGATTAAATAGTTTTTAAATTTCTTTAAGAATAGATAATCTTAGATTATTTATATGTTATTCTAGAACCTATACTATTAAAAATACTATAAAAGTCTTTATTAGTTCTAGGTTAATATTTATTATCTATAGATATTTGAATATTTAATTGAGATACTTAATATACTAATTAAGACTAAGTAATATAGTAATAAGATTATTAATATAGATTTTATAAAATATATAACATTTCTCAAGATTAAGGTACATCTTTCTTTAGATATATAGAATAGAGTTAATAAATTCTATAATTATAATATAAAATATCTCTTAGTCTTAATATATTATAACAGTAAAATAAGTATAATATATATATTTAACTAACTATTAGTAGAAGTATTTATAGATATCTCTTACTATAATATAAGTATATTCTACTATTAGTAATATAATACTATCTTATAGTAAAACTAGAGAGACATGTAGTATAATTCTCTTATTAGCTTTTTATAAGTCTACCACAATATATTCTTTAACTATTCTAGTATCTATAATTAGATGAACTACTCTTCTCTAGACTATAAAGATAGAATATACTATTAGAATATAATTCTAAGTAAAAGATATCTTACTCTAGATATAAAAAGAATTAAATATCTTATCAATAATTATCTAAATCTTATTTGTTAATATAGTATACTTATAGCTTTAATAATTTAATATCTTTTTTGGAAATATTTCTAGCTATTAATCGTTAGATATATTAGTAACTCTAATATTAGATTTGTCTAGCTTTATCTATATATTATATCAATTAATTATCTAGATAAGATAATAGATTACTATAGAAATCTTACTATAGATAACTTAATTTCTTAATAATATAACAATATTTTTAGATATAAAGTAGAGTAGTTTACATTTCTTAAATAGTTTTAGTCTTCTATTGCGAATATCTGTATCTAAAGTAGACCCTATATCTAGTATTATTATATCTAGATTCTATTTATTATAGCTGTTACTATATAATTATCCATAATAATAAGATTCTTTATCTTTTTCTAATTATAATCTTCTTATTTTATAGATAATTCTAAAGATCTGTAGTATATATTAATTATTCTTTAATATAGACTTAATATATATTCTTAAGTATAAATTAAGTCAGATAATAATATTAATATCTATTAAGACTAAGTAGACTAAGTATCTTAACTTTTCTATATATTATAGTAAGTACTTAAGATTATACTTATTTAATTAGTATACTAGCTTAGCTATATAATTCTTAACTTAACATATAGTAGTAAATCTATTATTTATAATTATATTAAATCTAGTATATTTTACTACTATAACCTTTTATACGATTTAGTTTACTATTTATATAAAGAGAAAATTTAAATCAATTAAGGATATCTAAACTATCAAATTTTTATACAAGAAAAATTTAAATATATAGTCTATATTATTAGATAAGTTTATCTTAATATATATTAGAGTATATATTATACTATAGACTAGTATAGTAATATATTTTACTAAATAAATAAATATATTTACTTATTTCTCAACTTATATCTCTATATTAATAGATATCTTTATAAAATTCTTTAAATATACTTTTTGTTAGTAGTCATTAAGTAAGATATTCTTATAAGTATTTATATCTATATTAATAAATATATTAACTTTAAACTTTGGATTATTTTTAATGAATATTCTTATAGTAATATAATTACATTAATATTTAATATCTAAGAACTTAATCAGAGAACTAGTATTCTATTATTTTCTTATAATCTCTAGATAATATATATAAAGAATAATATACTTACTTATAGTATACTTAGAATCAATATTATAATATAAATATCTTTACTAATAAGAGTAGCACTATAATATATATTTAGATATATAGCTCTTAGATTAGTCTTTTCATTAAAATATACTAAGGTTATAACTATATACTATATATAGATTATATTAATATTAATATCTTTTCTATATCTAGTAGAGATAAATATATTATTAGATAGCTTAAGATACATTAATATAGTATTTCTAATATATATAATTATTTTTAATTCTTATATTTAAACTACTAATTACTATGATTATTACTATAATAATTACTATAATATATATTAGTTTAATCTTTATAATAGTTAGAGTCTATTATTATTCTAGTATTCAGTGTTTAAGTTTATATAAAAATTAAGACTTTCTAGAGTTGAGGTTATTATATTGATTATAATTATACTAAAATATATAAAGTCTTTAAAAGAATAATTATTATAGTAGTTTCTATTATATTAATTTCTCTAATATTTCTAAGAATTATTATATTCTTAATAGTTATTATTAAAAAAATCTTAATATATATTATTAAAGTATTCCTAATAAGAATGTTCTTCTTAATCGTTATCTAGATAATAACACGATCTATATTAATATATTTATTAGACTTTCTATTTATTTTCTAACTATCTTTACTATGGTAATATCTTATTATCTAGATAATTAAAAAATTTAATCATTATTATAATTTATATAGATAAGTTAATACTAATTTTAAGATTAGAATAAAGATATATCTATATTAGTATTAATTAATTATAGATATTATTAATATAAAAGATCTTATAGTTATATATAATATCTTAGATAAGTATCTAGATTAACTTATCTTAATATATATTTATCTACCTATAGTTACTAATTACTTATAAATAGATAAGAGCTTAACTTATTTTAGACTTAAAGTAAATATATAAATTCTTAAATATTCTATTTTATAAAAGTATATATATATATCTTTCTTATACTCACTAAGTATAAGATATTAATTAAGAACTATACTATAAAAATGTCTAGTTAGTTATTAAATATATGGATTTAGAGATATAATAAGATATATAAGATATAGTAGAAGTAAATAGATTACTTCTTAGTACTTAAAAAGTAATAACTTTAGATAATTAATCGCTAACTAAGATAGTAATTAGAATAGTACTTGCTGAGTTAATATCTTTAGTATTAATATTCTTAAATAGTATATGTAGAGTAATTGAACTAGATGTAGGAGCAACTACAATAGTTAATATAGAAAGTATAGAAGTAGACTCAGATATAGAAGTATAAGATATATTCTTAGAAGATATTTAAGTAGATAACTATAATTGAATATAATTAAGTAGATAAATAGACTTGATATAAAATAATAGTAGATACAAGTAATATAAACTACTTAACTATTTATAATATACTATACTAGTAGTAATAGAAGTATTAGATATAAGAAAGACATAGATATTATTATATAGAATACTTTTATTAATATTCTATACTTGGGAATATAATTGTGTCTTTTAAGATATAGAAGATATAGTAATAGAAGTAAGATAATAAGCTCTTTAGAGTATATTAGTATCTAGATATAGATATAGAGAACTTTCTAGTATATATAGAACTAAATAACCTGATATTCTAGTTCTAATATATATATCAGGATCGTCATAAAACAGTCAGGATAATGATATATCTATTTAATAGATAATTAAATAGAAACTCAAAAATAAAGTAATAATCAAGTAGTCTAGAATATAGAGAATAAATAGTAGAATAGTTGAGATATAATAATAATAACTCAATAAAAATAAGATAGTATATAGATTAGATACTTTCATTAAGTAAATTCAAGCAAAAATCAAAGATATCAAGTAATCTATAATAAGCTAATAAGAAAAGTAGAAGTAATAGAAAGAATACTAGAATATAGATATCTTGCAATTACTAGATAGAGAGAGATACCAGAAAGTTAATATAGATAATTTAATAAATAATAAGATAGGAATAGTATAGAGAATTAAGAATATAATAATTTTATTAATATAGACCTTAGTAATATATATCATATTCTACATAATCCGGATATATCTACCATATATTATGAAAAATGATTTATAAATAAGTCTCTTATTGGTTGGTTAAAGACAGAAGACATTAAGAATTAGTAAGAATAAAGTTCTGCTGCTAGGGCGGCCAGGAAGACAGCCAAACAAACAGGTAGTAGAATATTATCCTAGCAATATTCACTACATCTACTATTATATCTAAATTCTTGATATCTAGCTTACTACAAGATATTAAGCTTCTATATTAATATTAATTAATTGATTGATTAATTGATTCATACACGCATATGTCAGCCCTATAGACCGAGTGGCGGCAGGTCCCAGTCCTGCAGCCGAACTGGCCGAAGGGGTATTAAAATTATATATATATAGAATATTCAGCCAGTTGATCTTTTGCTTTGCCTTTAAAATTTCAACTCTTATATAGTCTTTATAGTCCCACGTAGGTTTCTTCACTATATAGCGAACTGGTAGTATTAGTAGCTACTAGGTATACTTTATCTCTATACCTACCTTGCAGTATATCTTTCTTCTATTATTAGCTACTATAGTCACCAGTTTACCACGCAGTTCAGCGTCCAGGTCCTTTCTTAGTATTCCTTTACCAGTTGGCCCGAAGGCCCCCAGATCTCATAGTCTTGATATAACAAATAAAAGCTAGCTGGCTAAAAAAAAGCCAGTTTGCTGTTCTTTAGCTGATTAGCTTTAGAATAGCCGGGGAGATTAGTCTTTCTCTCTATATCTTATCTTGATATAGCCAGTTAGCCGCCTTGGCAGTTTGGTAAGAAAGACTAGTTGGCCTATAAATAGACTAGTAGTATTAGACCTGCTTACAGGCCTCTGGTTATCTCAGTCTGTTAATTAAGGTAGTTAGACAAATCAGTGATTACAGTATTTAGAATAGTAAGAGTCAGACTATAGAACTGGCCCAGTAACCAGATATATAGTATAAAGTAGATTACTTACTACACCAACTTCTTACTAAAGATATACTAGAAGTTAATAAACTTCTTCTTAGTCTAAAAATACTCTACTAGAGAAAGTTATATCTTAGATACTTAATAAGAATATATTTAATGAATTAAGATTTTTATTTATAAAAATATATAATTAATTTAGTAACTCTAATAGTATCTAGATAAGTATTTAGAATAATCTTATTAGTTAATATCTAAACCAGTACTAAGAATCAGATCTAGTAGAGACTAGTATATAAGCTAAGAATCTTCTTATTCCTCTACTATATTAATAAGAATATAGTAGATATAGTAGCTATATAAATTATTAGTCTAGTTAATCTTCTATTACTAGCTGACTAACTTCTATAGATACTTATATATAATAGAAATTAGTAGAATATTAACTAGTTAGTCTATAGTCTAAGAGATAGTAGTCTTAATATATTAGTTAGTAAAGTTATTATCTAGTATATTCTTATAGTTTGGAAATTACTAGAGATATATCTACGAATTAGTATCTTATATATAATCTAATTAATAAAAAATTCTTTTAATAATTTTCTAGTCTATATAAATAATAGCTTAGTTATTAATAGATATAACTACTGACTTAGACTTTAGAATAGCTATAATTAATCTTATCTAGAGAATAGTATTCTTATAGATAAGATATTCTAACTCTCTCTTAGTAAGAATTAGAATTAGTTTAATATCAATTAGCTTAGTAGTATATACTATATATATATATTATTATAGCTAACTAAATAGATATAATTCTTATTATAAATTATTATAGTAGCTTTAATACTACTAGAGTAGTTACTACTATTAATATATATAGAAAAAATAGTAGAAAATAGAAGAGTATATCTCTAGATAATCTTTTCTCTAGAACTAGTAATACCTATAGAGACTTCTACTATAGAAAAACTACAATTAGTTTAATAGTCTCTATAAATACTAGCATACATAAATTAAGGTTAAGATCTTTAGCTAGTTAGAATTTTAGCTAATTAAATAATAATATAACTAGATTAGTTTCTAAACTACTAGAGTAGTATTTTCTAGAGTATATTTAATAAATAGATAATAAGATCTTATAGTAGAATAGTAATATTATAATCTAGAAATAAATATTCTTGGTAGTATATTCTATAAGAATTTATAATAATAATATATTAAAATAAACTTTAAAAATAGTCTAAGTAGTAGTATAGAAGACTATAATTATTTAATATAGAATTTTATACTAAATACTCTAGATAAATTAAATAGAGTACTTAAAGAATAGTTATAGAAGTAGAATAGTAGTATATATATAATAGAAATTAATAGTAGATATACTCTAGATAGAGCCTATAATTAAAGAAAGTACTATAATAAGCTAGATAACTTTAATCTTTAACTATATAAAATAAGTAGTTTCTACTAGTTCTAAGTCTAAGAAGACTTCTAGATAATATTAATTTAATAATTATATCTATAATAGTTAAAAGCTTATTTAATTATATAGTAGAGAATATTTTTATATATAGAAGACTTCTTATTATATTAATTAAACTATACTACTAAAATAAGAATACTAAGATATATTAGTATTATTAGCTCTTAGTATATTAATAGAGATCTTATAAATAAATATAATTTTTAAGAATTATATTTCTTTATATTAATATATAGATATCATTTATATAGTTAATAATTAGAATATAACTATTGATTGATTGATTGATTGATTCATACACGCATATGTCAGCCCTATAGGCCGAGTGGCGGCAGGTCCCTGTCCTGCGGCCGGGCTGGCCGTAGGGGTGTTAAAATTATATATAAATAGAATATTCAGCCAGTTGGCCAGTTGGCTAGTCCAGTTGACCAGTCCAGTTGGCCAGTTGGCCTCTCTTTTCCTTCGAAATTTCAACTCTCACGTAGTCTTTATAGTCCCACGTAGATTCCTTCCCTATATAGCAAACTAGTGGTATTGATAGCCACTGGATATACTTTATCTCTATATCTATCTTATAGGGGTCCTTTCTTCTATCAGCAGCTGCCACAGTCACTAGTTTACTATATAGTTTAGTATCTAGGTTCTTTCTTAGTATTTCTTTACTAGTTAGTCTGAAGACCCCCGGATCTTATAATCTTAATATAATAAATAAAAGCTAGCTAGCTAAAGAAATTAGATTTATTAATAGACTTCTTATTATCTCAGCTTATTAATTAAGGCAGCTGGGGTCGATAAATCAGTAATTATAGTATTTAGAATAGTATCAGTTAGGCTATAGAACTAGCCTAGTAGCTGGGTATATAGTATAAAACAGATTACTTGCTGTACTAATTTCTTACTAAAGATATACTAAAAGTTAATAAGCTTTCTCTTGGCCTAGAGGGTGTTCTACTAGAGGGAGTTATATCTTAGATACTTAATAAGAATATATTTAACTGATTAAGGCCTCTATCTATAGGGGTATATAGTTAATTTAGCAGCTCTGATTATACCCAGGTAAGTATTCAGGGTGATTTTACTAGTTATTATCTAAACCAGCACCGAGGACCAGGCCCAGTAGAGGCTAGTATATAAGCTAAGGGTATTCTTACCCTCTGCTATATTAGTAAGAATTCAGTAGATATAGCAGCTGTATAGATTACTAGCCTAGTTAACCTTCTATTACCAGTTAGCTAACCCCCGTAGGCGCTGGCGCGCGGTGGAAATCAGCAGAGTATTGACTAGTTAATCTACAGCCCAAGAGACAGCAATCTTGGTATATTAGTCAGTAAATTCATTGCTCAGTATACTCTTATAGCCTAGAAGCTACTAGAGGTATATCTACTAACTAGTATTCTATATATAATCTAATTAGTTAATAATCCTTTTAATAATTTTCTAGTCTAATTAGTATCTTAGCTCTGTATAGATATAAATAGTAGCTTAGTTATTAGTAAGAATAACTACTAATTTAGGCTTTAGAATAGCTATAATTAATCTTACCTAAGGGATGGCTCTTCTATAGATAGGGTGTTCTGACTCTTCCTCAGTAAGAATCAGGGCTAGTTTAATACCGGTAAGTTCTACAGTATATACTGTATATATATTATCACGGCCGACTGGTCAGATATAGTTCTTATTATATATTACTGCGGCAGCTCTGATACCGCCAGAGTGGCCGCTGCTGTTAGTATATATAGAAAGAATAGTAGAAGATAGAAGAGTATATCTTTAGATAGCCTCCTCTCTAGAATTAGTAATATCTATAGATAGGGGCTCCTACCATAGGGGAACTACTACTGGTTTGATAGTCTCTACAGGTATTAGTATATCTAGATTAAGCTTAAGATCTTTAGCTAGTCAGTATTCTAGCTGATTAAGTAGTAATATAGCTGGGTTAGTTTCTAGATTACCAGAACAGTGCTTCCTAGGGTATGCTTAGTAGATAGGCAGTAAGATCCTATAATAGAATAGTAATACTATAACCTAGAGATAAGTATTCTCAGTAGTATATTTTATAAGAATCTATAGTAGTAGTATATTAAGATAAACTTTAAGAATAGTCTAAATAGTAGTATAGAAGACCTCTATTATCTAATATAGGATCTTATACTAGATACTCTCAAAGTACTTAATAATATTAATAGCTGTCTTTTAGAATCCTTAGGTATTCTAGATAAATTAGGTAGAGTACCTGAAGAGTAGCTATAGAAGTATAACAGCTATATATATATAGCAGAGATTGATGATGGGTATACCCCAGATAGAGCCTGTAATTAAGAAAAGTACTATAATAAGTCAGATAACTTTGACTTTCAGCTGTGTAAGATAAGCAGTTTCTGCTAGTTCTGGGTCTAAGAAGACCCTGAGATACTAGAGGCTCTGTATTAGTTTAACTATTATATCTATAATAGTTAAGGGCTTATTTAGCTGTATAGTAGAAGATATTCCTATATATAAAAGGCCTCTTATTATATTAATTAAGCTGTACTTCGAAGATAAGAATACTAAGATATATTAATATTACTAATCCTTAGTATATTAGTAGAGATCTTATAGATAAGTATAGTTCTTAAGAACTATATCTCTCTATATTAGTATATAGATATTATCTATATAGTTAATAATTAGGGTATAGCCTCCTATAGAGGGCAGTTCGAGTAGGTTAGTATTATAAAATAGATAAAGAATAGATAAGAGTAGTAAGTTCTAGATAATATCTATAGCTACTTCTCTCTTTTCTATAATTCCCTTCTATATAGTAATAGTAGTTTATTTATTAGTAAAAAAAAAGATAGTCTAATTAATAATTTTAATTAGTATATAGTATTTCCTTAGATTATAGATAAGATATTAGTAGATAATATTATTATAGATATCTTAAGTATCTACTATAAGTAGACTAGCTACTAGATAGTCAGATTACTATATAATATAAATCTATTTAAGAATAAGATATAAGATATAGTTATAGGATTATCTCTAATATCTACTAATATAATATTCTGGGAGTAGATCCAGGACCTCTACTATATAGCTTATCTAGAAAGTAACTATAGTCTCTAGAGTCTTACCTACAGTATTAAGTAGTATAATTAGATAGTAGTTCTTAGGTATAGTATAGTTATTCTTAGCTGGCTTATAGATAATAACAGTAGTAGAGTAGTAGAAGTACTAAGAGTAGTAGTCTATATTAAGATATATATTAAAGATCTTACTTAGATATTCTTTAATAAGAGAGAGGACTTACTAAAGAACTAGGTTAGATAGTCTATTAGAGCTAGGGGTCTTTCTAGATACAGCTTATTGAATAGCTTAGTGGATCTCCTCTAGGGTCACCTGGGGTGCTTTGTAGGGCTTGGGGTATTTAAAGTCTTCTATATTAGTTAGGTCTGCGGTGCTGACTACTAGGAATAGAGTCTATTGAAATAGCTTAGCTTTGGCCTCTGGTTTCTTAACCAGTTTACTGGTTAGTACTTGTAGTATAGGTATAAATATTAGCTGTGGGTCCCTCTATATACAGGTCTAGTAGACTAACTTCTAAAATCTCTTAGTAGAGTATTTCTTATCTTCTATCCTCTTTTAGTAAAGCTGATACTTTTATTTAGTAGTCTATTAGTAAAGTATATTATAGACTTTACTATAAGTCTTATAGTCTATATTCTAGCTAAATTTAATCTACTATTTTATTTACTATACTTAGTATTTTAATTTCTTTATTTTCTTAGTATAGCTAGACTATATATAGCTTATAATTATCTTTATTAGTATAGTAGCTTTAGTAGCTATAATTAGAGTCTTAATAAGATTCTCTACTATAGTATTAATAATAATTAGTCTAACTAATTAATATATAAGTAGTTATAGCTATAAATCCTTAGCTAAGACTTCCTAATAGGCTTGCTAGTTAATATTTAGCCAGTTCCAGTACTTTACTATAGGGGCAGGTGCAGGGCTGAAATTAAGTATTATATAGATTAGTATATAGTCAACACCCAGCTACTAGTCCTTCTGTAGAGAATAGTAGCTGAGATATTTACTAAGTTACTATATAATCTATATAAGATTAATTATAGTATAGATATTACTCTTCTTATATATAACTACTTTCTTAGACAGGAGTAGCCTTAAATTCTTTTTAATAGTAATATTAAGTAGCTGGGTGGCTATCTTATTAATATAATTATATTCTAGTAGATTCTAAAGCTAATAGTATAGATTAAAATTACCAAGAACTATATACTTATCTAGTTTCTATAATACTATAGATAATAGTTTTAGGACTGGGTTCTTCTTCTTCTTATAAAAATCTTTATCTTTAGATCTAGGTATAGACTTAGGCTTATTAATTTTATAATAGTTACTATTCTTGCTGGACTAGTATAAGTTATAGATATAAATATATCTAATATCTGGTATCTATAGTATAAGAATATAAAGAAACTAGAAGTAGTATTAAATTATCTATATTTTTAGGTTAATATATCTACTTATAAAGAAGCAGATGCGTAGTACAAGGTCTATACTAGGTATTGGTTTTATAGCCAGGTAGAAATAGTCTTCCAGGGTCTAGGAGTATATAGTCAGCTAGCTATTATAGTAGTTTACCCAGGGCTCTTAGATAGTAATAAGCCCTATATTCTACACCCCCTTCTTACTAAGGAGGTATATTATAATATTATTAGATTTCTAATAGTTTATCTGTATGATTTTAAGCTGCTTATAGTAACTATATATTACTAGTAGTTTTAGTAGAACTAGTAGTATTAGGGATAAGAGTACTAAGCTTATTATTATTACTCTTATTTAGAATAGTAAATTAGTTATAGTATTAGCTGTAGTAATAGTTTATAGGCTTTATAGTACCTAGAATATCTTTAAGATTATATACTAAGACTACTGCGGGCTTTATTATAGCTTATACTAGAGTATTATCTATAAAGGGGCTTTAACTACAGATATTAATCTCTATAACTTTCTAGTTATTCTCCTTATATTATTACTTCAGCTGCTTACTATAGAATATTTCCACCTTGATAAGGATTTCTATAGTTAAGACCTCTGTAGTCTCTAGCTTTATAGTTGGTTTATAGTAGCTCTTACTGTAAGTCGCCTTGGCCCTAGTCTTTATAGTTAAATAGTCTTAGATATATTATAATTATACCAGCTCAGGGCTTAGCTCTAGAATAGTATTAACTAGATTAGGTAAAGTAGTAGTATTACTGCTGCTAATAGGGAATTTAATATATAATATAGATATATCTAGCTGATATTACTAGATAGTCTTAAGATATTCCTTCTTCTTAATATAGATATAGTTAAAGATAAAGTACTTTAAGCTGTAGTTCATATACTTAGTATATATCTTATTATTCTTAAACTTATAGTTTAGTAATTTGTGTGGCCTAGTATAGTAGATATAGGCCTTATTTCTTCAGTAGTATTACTTAATATAGCTATATTTCTGGCATCTAAAGTACTATAAGAGCTGCTGATTATGGTTATAGTAGCTGGTATTAAAGTATTTATTATTAAGTATAAAGCTCCTATAAAGAAGAATATTTACTATATTTAGACTATTAAATTTAATTACTAATATAGAGGATTTACTCTTCTTAGTAATAGTCTTCTATAATTATATCTAACTAATATATATAATCTCAGTAGATATTATAGCTAGACAGCTAATATTAATAGTCTTAATTCTTTTAATTAAGAATCTCTATAGTTTCACAGGGTCTCTATTACTAATGCAGCTGATATCTATACTATATATTATAATTAGATATCTATACACTTAATTATTATATTTAGGCTAAGTATCTTAACCTAGAATATCTATATATAGATAAGATATTTAAGGTTCTTAAGATTATTAACTATAAGAACTATATTACTACTAGGTAGTATAGAACTAGTAAGAATCTTATAATAAGTAATTATCTTATTCTTTATATTAATAATACTTTTATTAATATAGTCTATCAGGGCTTTATTATTATACTATAGTAGATTGACTATAGAGTCCGCGGTCTTGTGTACATGGATAATAAGATTCTTAGTGAGTACTAGCTGCACTGGTAGACTACTTAAGCTGATTGACTTATCTATAGTATTAGTTATATTAATTTAGGCCTTAGCAAGCCAGTTGCTTATATATAACCCAGAGGTGGTAGTAGCAACTGCATAGTAGATAATATTAATATACAAGTATATCTTCAGTATTTCTATAGAAGTAGCAGCCGTGGGCCTAGTACTAAGGGTATTTATAGTTTTAGTAATCTATAACTACTAATTTTTTTATATTTAAAGAATATTTTTAATTTTCTTAAGATCTTTATAAATAGTATCTACTAAGGGCGCCTCTACAATCTAATTAGTAAAATTAATAAGATTTTTAATTAGTAGAAGAAAAACTAACTTTAATAGACTATTATCTATTTTTCTCTACTCTTCTTTAAATTACTTAAGGGTATTGTTAATGACTATTATATATATATATAAATTTTTATAATAGTAGTTAGCCCTGATTTGAGGCCATATTGGCTTTCTAGAGGATGTTTTAGATAATATTAAGCTGTTACACAACCACAAGGGTTGGAAATACTATTAAAAAGCGGTAGATTGATAGAGGATAGAGTTATATATAGTCTTCTACTCTTCCTGATCGATAATTCAATGGTGGCGTGCTGTTTGGTGTAGCTGGCGCGGTTTTTTTAGAATATAACTATCTGTAGAAGATAATTTAAGTAGATTAGTATTATAAAATAAATAAAGAATAGATAAGAGTAGTAAATATTAAGTAATATTTATAGTTATATTTCTCTTCTCTATAATTTTCTTCTATATAATAATAGTAGTTTACTAGTTAGTAAAAAAGAAAATAATCTAGTTAATGATTTTAATATATAATATTTCTATGCATTATAGATAAGATATTAGTAAATAATATTACTATAGATATTTTAAGTATTTATTATAAGTAAATTAGCAACTAGATAGCTAGATTACTATATAATTTAGATCTATTTAAAAATAAGATATAAAATATAATTATAGGATTATTTCTAGTATCTACTAATATAGTACTTTAGAAGTAAATCTAGAATCTCTACTATAACTTATCTAGAAGATAATAATAATCTTTAGAATCTTATTTATAATATTAAGTAGTATAATTAAATAGTAGTTCTTAGACATAATATAATTATTCTTATTAGACTTGTAGATAATAATAGTAGTAGAATAATAAAAATACTAGAAATAATTGTTATTGATGGAGTTCTCAAGATTCATTATGATCATGCTGATATTGTTGATTCCTAAGACTTCAAGACGATCGCCGGCAGGGAAGAATCCCGCCCAGGCGGTAAGACAGGCGGTATTATAACCACCGGTAGAGCATCAGTAAGCTCAACTGCCAGGCTCGACTACCACAGACGCCGGTTATATAAGATTAATATCCTTAGAGATTACTATATCTATAATACAGAGAATAATAACAAAAGATATTCAGAGTAGATAGTCTTAATATAGTAGAAAAGAATAAGTAGTAATAAAAAAATAAATAGTAGAATATAAATATCTTAGTTATAGTAATTCTTAAATATACTAATAAGACTAGGTAGATTAATATTAGATAATTATATCTATATATTATCTTTAGCTTTATAACCTTTCTACTATATAAGATATTAAATAATTAGGATTCTATACTAACTATAGAATACTATATATTTACTAAGTATAGTCTCTACTTTCTTGTAATTATTCTTATCTAAGAACTTCTTATTAATTATCTTAGATAACTTAGAAAGTATATAACTATATATATTAGAATTATTAATATAATAAGTAGATTTAAGCTGAACTACTAATATAACTAGATATATAAACTAAGATATAGATAAATCTAGATAGTATACTTCTTATCTAATCTTCTTAAGAATAGTAAAAGATCTAGTATACTACTGATTAAGTTTCTACTTAATAATAGAGTTGGATACTATAGTATACCTCTTATATAGTTATAGATATACTTAGTTACTAGGTATAAATATTATAGGCTTTTAATAATAATTATAACTATTCTTTATATATATAATAGTATACTTTAATACTTCTTTTATATTATAATAATATCTAAAGTCTTATATATTAGTATCTACTAGATATATATCTAGATTATACTTTCTTAAATATAAAGAATATCTTAGTTATTCTATATCTTAATCTTTTATAGTAGATAGAATAATAATCTTAATATAAGAATAAGAAGTATTAGTAGAGGTATCTAATATATTATAAGGATTCTTAGATATAAAGATATTAGTACTAGGAATAGAATTAGGAATAATAATAGAAGAATATTCTAGAATAGCTTTATATAATATAGTCTTTATAAGATACTAGAGTTAATATAGTAAGATACTAAATATTAGCTAATAAGAATTTTCTTTTATAGTAGATAAAGATATTAAATTAATAGCTAAGATAATAGAGAAAAGTATTAATAACTATAAATATTCTTAAATTACTCTATATCAAAGTATTACTTCTACTATCTAGATTATATATTCTAACTATCTATTAATTTAAGAATAAGTAGTAGTACTATAATACTACTTTAAATTCAGCTTAGAAAACAGATCTTTCTAGAACTTAGATATAAAGTATATATCTTAGTTAGAAATAAAGTAATATAGAACTCTCTAATTATAGCTCTATATATATTTAATTAATATAATACTCTACTATTTTACTATCTATATTAATTTACTAGACTAGATTAATCTATTTTATATACTTATTAATAATTACTAGTAAAAAATCATAATTATTAATAATAGAAAGAAATATAAGAAAATCTATTATAATAATATAGAATAGTATAATAGGAATAATAGATTATAATACTCTATACAGCTTATATCTTTAAGTATTATTCTAATTATAGGATAGATAGTAGAAAATATAGTCTTTTAACTATTTATAGTCTTAATAAATAGAGAATCTATCTAATTCAAGAATATACTTATTATATATAAGATAATTATTATTATTATATATAATCTTAAAGATCTCTTAAATTAATAATTATAATATATATAACCAGGCCTCCTCTAATATAAAATACTTGTTATCCATAATATGCTTAGAGTAGATATTATTATTATTATCTTTTTTAGGATTAGTAATTACTTATCTAATATTAGTATTATAGAATATATACTTAACTATATAGAGCAAACTGTCTTTTATTATATATAGAAGATATACTTCTAGATTAGATTCTAAGATAGTAATAATCTTCTTAGTATAGAGATCCTTAATATAACTATTAATTATTTATCTTTTAAAGTTATTACTAAGCTTAATAATATAGATAGAATATATATTAACTAGAGTATCTTCTAGATTATATTCTAGTATAGTATATATTATGCTTTTTCTTAGAAGATAAGATAGTATATCTACTACTATATTTAACTCTCCTGACTAGTAAAAGATAAGTAGATGAAACTATTATATATATTAAGATACTCTAGCTAATTTTAGGTTAAGATACTTAATAGATACTATATTAAATATAGTCTATTTAGAGATTCTAATAGTAGATATATAGTTAGTATAGATAATAACTACTTTAAAAGAGACTTATATTAAATAATAAAGCTTTTAAAATATCTATACTAGATAAGATATCTCTAACTTAGTTAACTAATAGTTCTTTTTAGCAGAAGTTAGTATTTATAATAGAAAGATAATTAGTAGTACTAATATATAAATAGGTGGTTTGCTAATATTATTATATATAGTATTAGATTTAATATAATATACTATAATATCTATTCCTTTTCTAGATATTTTAAGATCTATATATAGGTGTTTAGTAGATATAAAATATATAAGATACTAAGAATTAGTAAAATTATTTTATAATATCTAAAAGAACTAAAGTTCCTCTAGTATTAGATTAGTCATTAGTATCTTAGAAGTATAGTTAGTATATAAACTTTTACTTAGATATAATTTAAGTATTTATATCTTTCTATCTTAGAGCAGAGCTACTTTCTATATATAGTAAAATATATAGTAATATAACCAACTAGTTAAACTAAGAAAATATTCAAGATCTACTAGAATTACTAAGAAGAAAAATATCTTAATTATCTTAATCTTTAATTTAGGTATAGTTAACTTAAGAGTATTAACTCTCTATTCTAGTAGAATAATAAATAGAAAGCTTATATAGATTTTTCTAGATTCTAACTTTAAATTTATATTCTTAAGATAATAAAATACTATAAATAGATACTCTATATACTTCTTAAATATTCTAGAGTAGATAACTATATTATCTATATAGATATAAGTAAATTTATAGAATTACTTTAAAATTAGATCTATCTAATATTATATAAAAGAAACTAAATTAATAAATTCTATAATAGTAATATAGAAGATCTCTTATTCTCTCTATATAATTACTATAAGTTAGTTTCTATAATCTTTCTATATTAGCTATTAGTAGAAGTAGATAATCAGATTAAAAATACTAATATAGTAATATTCTTATACTATAAATAGAATATCTTCTTATATAGAAATAGAGTATAGATCTGGCTCTATCTTCTTATTTACTTTTTATAAATTAATAACTATATATTCTTTTACTTATCTATTAGAATACTTCTAGATAATAAAGATAAAATAGAATATAGAAGTATAGCTAATTATATATAATATCTTTTCAGCTTTATATAGAGGATTAAATATCTTATTAATAACTTTCTAATTTATCTTAGGGACTTAATAAATATAAGGTTTTTACTTTTGAAACTTCTAGTCTTTCTTAAGTAGAATATATAATTAATACTCCTTAGATATATTAGCTATCCTAATATTTAAGCTATCAGGAAGTATTTATATATTATATAAGATTAGAACCTTCTTAAATACTTAAGTAAGAACTAGATCTTTAGTATAGATAACTATACTATTTTTTATCTTTCTAATATAGTTATCCGGCTGGTTGGCTATTTATAATAGAGATTATATAGATTTAGAGACTTTAAAAGATAATAGATTAAATAAATTAGAGTTATCTTTATAGATAAACTATCTACTATATATTTATAGTTAGTAATCTCTTAGTATTCTTAGAATTACTATACTTCTAAAAAACTAGCTAGATAGAAGATGGGTTAGTCTTACTAGATATAAGTATTAATATATATACTAATACTTTAGTAATATAGAGGTGATAGTAGCTATTAATAGTATCTACTTATAGATTTAATAATAGTATCTCTTATATATATCTAGTAATATAAGATAGATTAATTATTATAGGATAGACTAGCTCAGCTATATTATCTCTAGCTGTATATACTATTATATAGTTATTATTAGTAAGAATACTAATATATACTTAATACTCTAGTATAACTAGACTAGATATATTATTAATAATCTCTATTAATAAGAAATTAGTATTAACTAAATATAATACTAGTAAAATACTAGTTGAATTCTTTAACTTAAAAATAAAGTTAGTATCTAAAAGCTTCTTATATACTTTAACTAGTATATAAGCTCTTGAATATACTAAAATAACTATAGATTATATAGTATAGATAGAAGTATTAATTTTATCTATCTTTATTATTATCTATACTAGAATAATAAATCTATAATAGGAATAGATAACTATAGTCTAATTTTAATAGTTAATAACTATACCTTTATATCTAATTATATTAGTTCTAATAAGATAGTTAAGGTATAGATCTTCTACTAGATAAGCTTTTATTATAATATAGATAAATATAGAGATCTATATAGTATCTATAATAGTAGATATTAATTTAGGTATATTAGAAGAATAAGAGAAAAATATCTTAAAGATAATATACTTCTTTATTTAATAACTAGAACTAATATTAGTAATATTAAGAGGAGTCTTTGTAGATAATATAGAAATACTAATAGATTATAATAGCTTAGTATTAATAATAGTAGAAGAGTATCCAGTATTAAGATATACTAGAATATATAACTAGGTAGTATATAATCTGACTTGTACTATAGCTGATCTCTATATATAGAGAGGCACTTCTAATATAGTATCTTTCTTATAGTAGTTAGATTTAATAATAGTAAGAATATTAGAATTATATATAATTAGTATAATCTCTAGTATCTTTAGTTTATAATTCTTAAGATATTTATATAATATATTTTAACATAGAAAAAGTACTCTATAATATAAATAAAATATAGTAAAGATATCTTTACTATAAATAAATAGGATTTCTTTAATCTTAATATTCTTAGTAAGAAGTAGTTATTTATAAGAATTAGAATATAGAGTATCTTCTACTTTATATATATAGACTTCTATTATATATATCTCTTTATACTCTTTAGTATAGAGATTAACAGGATCCTTAGGGAGTTTCTTAATAAATCCAATAGATTACTGGGCAATATATAAGAGTTTATATAAGAATCTATAGATCTGGGTTATAGTAGAATAGTAGTCTATATAAGATGGTTTGTATAGAGAAGTATAGTTAAATTAGGGATTATCATACTAATAGAAAGGATTAGGGTATTCCTAGGGTTTAGAAAGAGTAGAATCTATTATTATAGTATAGATACTACAGGTATTACTATTACTAGGTTGATTATTTTAATTATAATAATAATCTAGTTAGTTATTATAATTATTATAGTTAATTTAGTTATAGTAGTTATTATATTAGTTACTTTAATTATAGCTTTAAGACTAAGAGTATTATTCTTATACTTAGTATTATAGCTAATTCTATAACTATCTATTATTTTATTCTATATTCTAGTTTAAGGGGTTCCTATTCTACTATCTCTAATATAGTATTAGGTTTTGCTAATACAGTTGAAATAGTATTGTCTAGTTCTATTACCTCTGGTAGGGGATAAAACACGGCTATTATCTAAATAGCTAGTATAGACTTAGTATTAGATTCTAAATTAGATATCTATTATAATATCTATTACTATTAGTAAATCTATTATTACTATAATTATAATTATAATAGGTTTATCCTTGACTATAGGATATAGAATATTCTGAATAAAAATTTAAACTACTATATATATTAAAATAGTTGCTTACTTCTTTATAAGTAATATAGACTAAGTCTTTCTAGTTATACTACTATTAATTAAGTTGCTTGAGGAATAGAGTTATAGTTATTATTTTATATAGTTAGATTATATTTATTCTTAGATATAGATTAAGTTGATTCTATATATAGATAATTTAATTAAATATATTATTAATCTATATAGCTTAAGTATAATATATTATATCTTAAGTAAATTAATTAATATATCTATCAGCTTAAATATCTTATAGACTATAGTATATAGTATTTAGCTTTATTATAGTAGTAAATATATTTAATTTAAAGTACTTCTTAAGCTTCTTAATCTATTCTTTAATTAAAGAGATATAGACTATAAGATACTTCTTAGTATCTATAAGACTAGATATATACTAAGTTAATATACTAACTTATAAATATATTTAGAGATTACTTTTTACTATAGCTTTATTTTAATATTCTATTATATTCTTAATATAATTAATAAATATATATATATTCTTATAGAATATATTATATTATACTTGTTTTATAGCTTTATTACTAGATATATTAGAATAGAAGTATCTAATTTTCTCTAGCTTCAGCTCCTTAATATAAGTAGCTTAGATAATATTCTAAGGTGGGATATCTTACTAATACTTATACTCTGGGAAGTCTCTATTATTACTACTAGAAGAATTAGCGCTGAGGGGTCTACTAATAGAAGGATTTCTACTATAAATAAAAGGATTATCTAGAGCAAAGACTTTCTACTATCTAGGAGAATAAGACTAATCAGTACTAGAAGTATTATATATCTATTTTAGAGTAGTAAGATATTCTAGAATCTCTTATAGAATATCCTCTATATTATTTAATTCTATCTTCTATAAGTATATAATATTTAGAGGTTAAATATATTAATTCTATTAATTATATTAATCTTATTAACTAGTAGATTCTTATGCCTATCTATCTTATATAGATAAATTTAGATTTAAGATAGTACTTAATAATATAGATTAGTAGATAACTTACAGTACTTAATTAGAGTTACTATTAAGTCTAGATAAACTAGGATTATTAGCTTAAGTAGATATTCCTAGTATCTATTATACTACTAATAATTATTTATATTTTAAAGTAGTTATTCCTGGTTGTTCTAATCCTAGAAAGACTCTAGATAATAAGACTATTAATAATAGAAAAGCTTATAAATAAAAATAGAAGTAAACTACTAAATATTAATCTTCTAGTTATATAGTCTAGATATTAAAATAAGATTATTAGTAAAAAGAATTATATATTTAGTTATTAGTACTTCTGGTCTATAGTTTATTCTAGTATAGTAGAGTTATCTTTAGTATAATTATCTTTACTAGTATTAGTAATAGAACTAATAAATAGATATAAAGAACTATCTAAAAACTCTTTTAAAAGAGCTTAGACTAGATTATATATAGATATATCTTCTAATAGTTCCTTAATAATAGAGACAGGAGGTATAGTTTTAATATAAGATTAAAATATACTACTAGATATTCTAAGAGATATATATAAATAAGATAAAGCTAATATAGATAAACAAGTTATTAATTATAATTAGATATTACTAATAGTAATCTTAGACTTAATATAACTAAGAGGTAGTTTCTACAAGTATAGATTTTAAAGCTACTTAATATAGAAATTAGATATAAGAAGATATTTAGTCTTCCTAAGGAATATATAGATATTCTTATTTAGAATAGACTTATTAATATTCTAATCAGAGAGATATAGAAAGTATCTTATAGAAGATAAAGTTAATATAAGCTGAATAAGATATTAGACTTATATTAATATATTAAGATCTAGAAGTCTAGGAAATATACTTATAGAAGTATTAAAGAACTGAATAATCTAATAGATAAGCTCTATTATTGATATTAACAGCTATATATCTAGGTATTAATATAACTAGTCCGGATCAACTATAGACTAAGGAAAATCTAATATAATAGGATAGGAAAACATAATATAGTAAATAGAAAGAAAATAATATTAAAGATAGAATAAATAATTAGATAGAAAATAGTAAATAAGTAATAAAGATAATTAGTAGTAATATATAAGTAAAATAGATCAAATAATCTATAAGATAGATAGTAGGGAAGATAGATATTATAGTAACTAATAAGAATTATAGGCGCAAGATGTAACTATAAGAGGATAAATAATATTAGATTAGAATATCTAAGATAGTAAAGATAAGTAAAGAATATAGAAAGACGAAAAATAGTATTAAATCCTTAGAATATATATAGAAGATGTCTGGATATTGACTAAGGATATACTACTATATATTATTAATAAAGTTCTTAAGATTTATTATGATTATATTAATATTATTGATTCCTAAGACTTTAAGACAATCACTGGCAGGGAAGAATCCCGCCTAGGTGGTAAGACAGGTGGTATCATAACCGCCGGTAGAGCATCGGCAAGCTCAACTGCCAGGCTCGACTGCCACAATAATAGTTTATATTAAGATATATATTAAAGATCTTACTTTAGATATTTTCTAACAAAAGAAAAAACCTACTAGAGAACTAGATTAGATAAATTTATTAGAAGTAAAAGTCTTTCTAGATATAATTTATCAAATAATTTAGTAGATCTTTTCTAAAATTATCTAAAATATTTTATAAGACTTAGAATATTTAAAGTCTTTAATATTAGTAAAATCTATAGTATCTATAACTAGAAATAAGATCTATTAAAATAGTTTAGCTTTAGTCTTTGATTCTTTAATTAATTTACTAGTTAGTACTTATAGTACTAATATAAATATTAAATATATATCTTTTTATATATAGATCTAATAGACTAATTTCTAAAATCTTTTAGTAGAGTATTCTTTATCTTCTATTTTCTCTGAATAAAGCTAATACTTCTACTTAGTAGTCTATTAATAAAATATATTATAGACTTAGCTATAGACTTTATAGTCTATATAATAATTAAATTTAGTCTACTACTTTATTTACTATATTTAGTACTTTAATTTCTTTATTTTCTTAATATAGCTAAACTATATAATCTATAATTATTTTTATTAATATAGTAGCTTTAGTAGCTATAATTAGAATTCTAATAAGATTCTTCAATATAATATTAATAGTAATTAGTCTAACTAGTTAGTATATAAATAATTATAGCTATAGATTCTTAACTAAGACTTTTCAATAGACTTATTAATTAATATTTAGTTAGTCCTAGTACTTTATTATAGAGATAGATATAGAAATAAAATTAAATATAGTATAGATTAGTATATAGTTAATACTTAGCTACTAGTTCTTCTATAAATAATAATAACTAAGATATTTACTAAGCTACTATATAATCTACATAAGATTAATTATAATATTGATATTATTTTTTATATATATAACTACTCTTTTAAATAAAAATAGTTCTAAATTCTTAATAGTAGTAATATTAGGTAGCTAAATAACTATTTTATTAATAGAATTATCTTCTAATAGATTCTAAAGTAGATGGTATAAATTAAAATTACAAAAAACTATATATTTATCTAGTTTCTATAATACTATAAATAATATTTTTAAAATTAGATTCTTCTTCTTCTTATAAAGATCTTTATTTTCAGACTTAGATATAAGCTTAGATTTATTAGTTTTATTATAATTATTATTCTTACTAGACTAGTATATATTATAAATATAAATATAGCTGATATCTATTATTTATAATATATAAGAATAGAGAAACTAGAAGTAGTATTAGATTATTTATATCTTTAGATTAATATATCTACTTATAAAGAAATAGATATATAGTAAAAGATCTATACTAGATATTAATTTTATAGCTAGATAGAAATAGTCTCTTAGAATCTAACAGTATATAATTAACTAACTACTATAGTAGTTTACTTAGAATTCTTAAATAATAATAAGTTCTATATTCTATATCTTCTTTATAATATTATTAGATTTCTAATAGTTTATCTATATAAATTTAAGCTATTTATAATAGCTATTTATTACTAGTAACTAGTAGTCTTAGTAGAACTAGTAGTATTAGAGATAAGAATATTAAGCTTATTATTACTACTTTTATCTAATAAATTAATTATAATATTAATTATAGTAGTAGTTTATAGATTTTATACTATCTAGAATATTCTTAAGACTATATACTAAAGCTACTATAGACTTTACTATAGTCTATACTAGAGTATTATCTATAGAGAGACTTTAATTATAGATATTAATCTCTACAATCTTCTAATTATTCTTCTTACAATTTTACTTTAGCTATTTACTATAAAAGATTTCTATCCTAATAAAAATCTCTATATCTAAGATCTCTATAGTCTTTAGTTTTATAGTTAATTTATAGTAGCTTTTACTATAAGTTATCTTAGTCTTAGTCTTTATAGTTAAATAGTTATAATTATACTATAATTAAACTAGTTTAGAACTTAGCTTAGAAATAGTAATAACTAGCTTAGTTAGAGTAGTGGCTTTACTACTACTAATAGAGAGTTTAATATATAATATAGATATATTTAGCTAGTATTATTAGATAGTCTTAAGATATTTCTTCTTAATATATATATAATTAAAAATGAAGTACTTTAAGCTATAGTTTATATATTTAGTATATATCTTATTATTCTTAAATATATAGTCTAGTAATTTATATAATTTAGTATAATATATATAGATCTTATTTCTTTAGTAGTATTACTTGATATAGCTATATCTCTGGTATTTAAAATACTATAAGAGCTATTAATTATAATTATAGTAGTTAATATTAAAATATTTACTATTAAATATAAAGTATCTATAAAGAAGAGTATTTATTATATTTAGATTATTAAGTTTAATTATTAATATAGAAAAATTACTCTTTTTAGTAATAGTTTTCTATAATTATATTTAACTAATATATATAATCTTAATGGATATTATAGTTAAATAGCTAGTATTAGTAGTCTTAATTCTTTCTTTTAAGAATCTTTATGATTTTATAGAATCTTTATTACTGATATAGCTAATATCTATACTATATACTATAATTAGATATCTATACTACTTAATTATTATATTTAGATTAAGTATGTTAATCTATAGTATCTATATATAAATAAGATATTTAAGATTCTTAAGATTATTAATTATAATAACTATATTACTACTAAATGATATAGAACTATTAAAAATCTTATAGTAGATAATTATCTTATTCTTTATATTAGTAATATTTTTATTAATATAATCTACTAGAGTTCTATTATCATATTATAGTAGATTAACTATAGAGTTTATAATTTTATATATATAAATAATAAGATTCTTAATAAATATTAACTATACTAGTAGACTACTTAAGCTAGTTAATTTATCTATAGTATTAATTATATTAGTTTAGATCTTAGTAAGTCAGTTACTTATATATAATCTAGAGATAGTAGTAATAACTATATAGTAGATAGTATTAATATATAAGTATATCTTAAGTATTTCTATAAAAGTAGTAGCTATAAGTCTAATACTAAGAATATTCAAAATTTTACTAATTTATAGCTACTAACTTATCTATATTTAAAGAATACTTTTAATCTTTTTAAGATTTTTATAAATAATATTTATTAAGAATATCTCTATAATCTAACTAGTAAACTTAATAGGATTTTTAATTAGTAAAAGAAAAACTAATTTTAGTAGATTATTATTTATTTTTCTACTCATCTTTAAATTACTTAAGAGTATTATTAATAACTATTATATATATATATATAAATTTTTATAATAATAGTTAGTTCTGATTTAAGACTATATTAGCTTTTTAAAGAGTATTTTAGATAATATTAAGCTATTATATAATCATAAGGATTAGGAAAAACTATTAAAAAATAATAGATTAATAGAGAATAGAGTTATATATAATCTTCTACTCTTCCTGATCGATAATTCAATGGTGGCGTGCTGTTTGGTGTAGCTGGCGCGGTTTTAGATATTAATATATTCTAGTATATCTTAGAATATCTTAGTATTACTAAATCTTCTATTATAAAGTACAAGAAGTCTTATTATACTAATACTCTTAAAATATTATATACTAACAAGCCTTGGACCCTCGCTACGCTCGGTATATGGAAGGGTGGGCTGCCTCACAGGCTTTCTTACAGGGCCGTTGGCAGGGCTGTTCCTCACAGGCTTGCTCGCAGGGCCGTTGGCAGGGCTGTTCCTCACAGGCTTGCTCGCAGGGCCGTTGGCAGGGCTGTTCCTCGCAGGCTTGCTCGCAGGGCTGTTGACAGGGCTGTTTATAGGGCTGTTTTGTAGACTGCCTCACACTTACGCGCTCGGCTGTAGGGCCGTTGGCAGGGCTGTTCCTCGCAAAGCTGTTCGCAGGGCTGTTCCTTGCAGGCTTGCTAGCAGGGCCGTTAGCAGGGCTGTTCCTCGCAGGCTTGCTCGCAGGGCTGTTGGCAGGACTGTTAGCAGGGCTATTAGCAGGGCTGTTCCTCACAGGCTTGCTCGCAGGGCCGTTGGCAGGGCTGTTCCTCGCAGGGCTGTTCGCAGGGCTATTCCTCGCAGGCTTGCTAGCAGGGCCGTTGGCAGGGCTATTCCTCGCAGGCTTGCTAGCAGGGCTGTTAGCAGGGCTATTCCTCGCAGGCTTGCTCGCAGGGCCGTTAGCAGGGCTGTTCCTCGCAGGCTTCCTTGCAGGCTTGCTCGCAGGGCTATTAGCAGGACTGTTCCTTGTAGACCTCCTCGCAGGCTTGCTCGCAGGGCTGTTAGCAGGGCTGTTCGCAAGCTATTTACAGGGCTGTTTGCAGGGCTATTAGTAGACTTATTAGTAGGCTTACTTGTAGGCTTCCTCACAGGGCTTTTCGCAGGGTGGTTGGTAGAATGGTTGGCAGGGTAGTTGGTAGAGTGATTGGCAGGATGATTAGCAGGGTGGTTTATAGAATGGTTTGTGTGGGTAGAGTATTAAAATTATATAATTTTAGGGCTAAAAGTATAGAAATTTTGATGGAGTAGAATTGCTAAGTCAGCTGGATAAAAATAGAACAAACTATTTATATAAGAAAATACTAAAATTAATATTTAAAAAATCTAGAAAAATCAAAGATTAGAGATTCTAGACTCAAAGTAGCTTTAGACTATAGTAAAAATTCTAATCTATTTATAGAACTATAAATCTTTGAAGAATATTAAAATTGAGTCTATAAAGCTTATATATATAAAATTTCTCTTTTTTCTTAATATTTTACCTATTTAGACAAGTAGGGCTACAAATTTAATATAGAATAAAAGATAGAATTTTGCTATATATTTGAAGCTTATTTTTAGAAAATTATATAAAGAATTGACTGAGAAACCGACTTTTTAATTAAATTGTGTTATTTTCGTATATAATAGTAGTAATACTCTTAAAATCCTAGTCTATAGAGTATGTAGCTCAGATTATAATAGTAATACTTTAAATATTAGAAGAAGTAATATTAATAGTAGTTATTATAGTCTAATTCTAGAAAATATTATAGATACTCTAGATACTCCTAGTAACAATAATAATATTTCTATAGATCATAGACCAATCCAGCTTCTATAGTATCAGCAAAGATATTTACTACCATTCTTAATTATCTTAATAAGATCAATTCTTGTATAGATAAGATATCTAAGATAGAAAGAAGTAGAGAAGTAAAAAAAGTTATCTTATTCTAGATAAATAAGAGGTAATTCTCTAGATTTAAATTCTGAAAATAATAGTTTATTAGATCACTTATCTTATTCTTATTTAGATTATATATAATCTATATATTCTAATTAAGTTCTATTAGACTACTATAAATATATCTCTAAGTAATACTCTATTTATTCTATTTAAAATATTAATATAGTTAAGATAATCTATATTAAAGATCTTAAACTAGAAGAAATTAGATTCTTTTATTCTAATATAAATCATAAGAAAGTTATAAAACAACTAGCAAAGAAGATATACTATAAGAATACTATTATATGTATTGATAGAGTAAAGAATATAGTTTAGTATTAAGATGAATTTATAGTTAAGCCTAATCTATAAGTATATATATATAGTACTGTGTTATAGTAGTATATAGAGTCTTACTAACTATAAGAAGTATCTTATAGTTTAACTATCTCTTAAAGGTAGTTGACTTACTAAGCTTGAAAAGTATTTTAAATCTAATCTATATACTATGAAGTTTAAGCTTAGTGTAGTATTTTATAGAATATTTTTAATTATTAAGTAGATTATTATATAGAATAATTTATAAATGAGTTTATTTAATATTCCTATACTATATATACAAATAATTCCTTTAATTAATTAATATATATATAGAACTGTCTAGATTCTTATCTTTATATATAGCTAATTCATTTAACTTAATATACTATAGTAGGCGAATTTCTTAAGCAACTAGATAAGTAGTAATATAACTAGAAAGTACTAGTATATATTATCGAAAATAAAAGTAAGTATAGTAATATAATCTATGACTAAGAATTTTATAATAAGTATAACTTCTATAGGCAGGAATAAGAGTAAAAATATAACAATATCCAGAGATTCTAAAATAACTTTAGAACTAATAAAATATATAACTTTAAAAAGCTATAAGAATCCTAGAATTATCTCTAAGATTATCAAAACCAGAAGTAATATTATCTATAGATAAACTAGTCAAACTAGTAGAACTAGTAGTAGCAGCCCAGATCTTTTATATCTTATAAAACCTGTCATAGTCAAGATATTATCTAATAGACTATAATAAATCTATCTTAAGATAGTTAAATAAAAGATAATTAATAATTATAGAACAATAATAATCAAAGTAATAACTAGAGAAAAAGATAATATTAATTCTATAATACTATACTATAATTCTACTAAAGATAGAATATCTACTAGTAAGATTACTTTGTAAATATATATATTATAAATACTACTATTATTAGTCTATTCTTATCTATAGAAAAGATATATTATACTTAAGATAAATATCCTTAAGATACTTAGTATACTATCAATCTCTACATTAACAATTACATTAAAGATACTAGATAGTAACACATATACTATTCTAATATTATTGTTATTGTTGATAAGGAAGGATTCTACAATGGATATTCTAGCTAAGGATCTGCTTAAGATAGAACAACACAGCAGAATGATATCCACCATTGACTACTATACTGCCTGCAATGGCGGTTCAACCGCAGCTTACATTAGACCAATAAAGTTTTATGGCTTATCAAGAAATGGAATCAATACATCTGCAATACACCGAGCATATTAGTGCGGTGCAATAGCTTTTGGGACACAACTCTTTAATGGCTGCTCCCAATGGATATTACTAATCTAGACTGTGCTCAAAATACTCAGATATGTATACTCATCATTCTTTAAAACTTCAGAAATATTCCAGAGGGGTTTAGTACTGTCCTTTTCAATAATCCCTATTCTGGGTTAGGTTGTGTGTTTGGTATACCACCATATCAGCAGTGAGTTCCTTAGTTATCATTTTCCTACTTTACTAATATGCTACCTGGATATGTACCCAAAGCTTGGGGACTTATTGCTATAGTTTCCCAATTACGATATGTTTATTTTTCCCGTCACCAACAGTGCCTCCTGATAAGTATCACTCAATATTCTTTACCATAAACCATACTAACATGACCATCAAGCCCATGTCCTCCTAGCAAAGAGCACAAAGAAATATATGACACCGAGACGTCCAGGAGAATCCCTCCTTATCCTAGAGCCAAGACTTAGATTCCAAGAACGCCGTAATCATGCCCAAGCAAACATCGGCCTCCCAACAAAGGACAAGTAGGTTCCAGCCGGAACTTATTGAGACCTCATCACGCAGCTCCAAAGAAGGTCCATCAAACAGTCAAACTGCACAAGCTCGATTAGCTAGCCAACGGCACTCAGACAGACAAAGAACATTTACAGAACGCAGAGAGCATCCGATCAAACTCTATGATGATGCAGAAAGAAACCGTTCCCTGCAACAGATATGGTGCACAGAAAACACACAGGCAGTGGCCCTGCACGAACCGAGCATACAAACAGCGCAAGATTCCACCAAAGTCGGTAAGCATACTCCATCTCAGTTAATCGAAGACGAGTCTGATCAAACTGGTCATGAATACTGCCTAGGGTTCAGAAGGTTTCCACCACAGCTCATGGAAACAGACACGCGCTCTTTTCGGCGAACGGACACGCTCTCTCAGGAAGGTCGTAAGCAAAAACCACAGCAAGAGGCTCTCAACCTTCTTACCGCGGTTGGCGATGTCACGTACATTCACAGACACTTGGCACATGAATCGCGATTTTCATACATGGCCCTACGTCAGCGGCAAGAAACGAGGAGACACTCCTTTCGCATCCCTAATCTCCCTGCGATTCCTTCTAGTTGTAGCGGGGCCTCTGACACCTCTGATACTTCATCAGTCCCTGAATCGCCTCATAGAGTCGAGAAACACAACAAGGCAGGCCTGAACAAATCCATCAGCTTGGGAGACAAAAGCCCAGAACTTCTCTTTACTATCGCAGCCATTACAGCAGAGAAACAACTAAAAGAGCAGGCACTGGCAGCTTTTCCAAACGAACAAGATCATCAGCCCGTTGATCACTTTGCAATTGATAGAGAAGACGAAGAGATTTACAGCAATGAAGTGACAATTCCTGCTCACTTTGATGTTTCCACTTCACGCGCTCATCGACGAACATCGTCAGCAGATCTCTCATGGGAACTTGAGTATATGCGCCGACACAAAGAAGAAGCCGAGATGAGTGATCGTGCAATGGCCCGAACCAGAGGGTCGCCATTCTCACCGATGAATGATGTACACTCACTTGGAACTAAGCCGCAAGTCACGCATCAAGACAATCGAGTTAAAGGTCGTGATCTAGCGACGGTGAAAAGCGACACCACTCCCCGAATGCTCGGAGAAGATCTTATTTTCCCCCAGAGCCTGTCGCCCGAATCGACAATATGTGAGGGCAGCAACATTCAACACAACGTCACGCGCAATAGGCTCTGTGGATGCTCTGGTCTTTGGTACGGGCCTGCTGGTGCTCATGACAGGCCCAGCAACGGCGGCCTTTGGAAGGGTACCTGCCAACCCCAAAATCCGCAACAGACTCAATCACCGCAACAATCAGTTGTATGCCCTGTGCCACAAAGATACAAGACATCTACACTCCAGCCAAGCGATGCAGATCATGCAAGGACGAATCGGCCAACCCAGCGCGGTCCAGGGGAAATTACTCCGACTATCTCTATGGCAAACCAAGACTTCCGTCACGAACCTCTCGAGTCAGAGTTGCACGACGGTCTAGTCACCCAGATATATAATTATCTTTCGCTGGGTTATCCCTGCGTCGCCCGTTATTTTGATCACGAACTTAGCAGGATCTCCGGCATATCGGTTGCAGATTTAAGACAGGATGATTTGAAATCAGATGCGATGGGGCACGTCGGCGTTTCCGACAGTCTCTCTAAAGGCGCAGACACCTCAACAGGCATCTGCATGCGCTGGAGGGCCCTACAATTGTACATCCTTGACTGGGCGAGGGAGAGGCATCGGACCGGATACCTTGACATGAATGGAGAACATGGAGCATGGGGTGTATGTGAACGAAAAGGGAGCTGGGCTGTCTAAAATTGGTAACAAAACCATCAAGCACGACCCACAAAGTTGTCAGTGGAATGCGCAAGACTCCCTCCATCACGTCCCACAGAGAAAGGCTTCCGGACGCAAATATCCATTCGGTGCTTAGTACACAGGCAAAGTGGATGGATTGGGATTGTACGTCATGGGGATCGGGCATTAATCCTATTGCTTCCACTCATCAAAGCTGAACCAGCATACTGCTTTAGGCGACCCTAATGCTGCGCTCCATGTGGGACTTGCCTTGTTTGCGCACGTACTCTTCGACCGATACCCCAGGGATATTTCTGGTTGATCGTGTACTCTTCTCAAAGAATGGCTTTGAGGCTAGATCGCAATGTCGACCAACCACTGTCAGCAATTTACCGCAAATCGTTATTGCTTAACCCGCATCTATAAGTGGAAGATATTATTTCCCTATTGCTTTCGTACGATGCAGTAATAGCTTACCCAGTGGTCGCTTGAGGCCACATCCACTAAGTATAGCTTAAGGCGCAATGTCTGATTTCGTCACTGACTCATCAGCCAATTTGACGCAATATTGCTCAATTCTGGGAATAGTTAGTGAATTCATGGCATAGAAGATGGAAAGAAATAGACCGGAAGGAAGCCTACAATGCAAGTTCCCCAAGCAATGTCTCGTGTCTGAAATGTTCACGTATGTCAGGAACATTGCTCTTGGCGACATTATTTCCCATGACCCCCGGTGCGGAGCAATTGCTGCCAAGCCATCTTTTCTTTAGAGAGAGCTCGAAGCCGCTTTGCTCAACGGAATTCTTCGCAAGTTCGCACATGTCGACCGCACTGAATTTATAGATCTGCGCGGCTACTGAATATTCCTCAATTAGTGGTTCTTTGGTAAAGGCAAACTGCAAGGGGTCATCAGTAGACAAGGAGACATTGAGACCTCTCCTGAAAAAATTGGCGCACGGATTTTTGTCATACGTAAGAAACAATGCGTTGTTACTGAGAGGTGACATGGCAATCCCTATCTGATCGAGATAGAAGAGGTACTGAAGCAAAGGAACTTTCCTCAAGAGGATCCCATGACTGATACTGTGGCAGCAAAGAAAGCCGACGGCAAGATGATCGGGATCGCCTGCTTCACCACAATGTGGCCTCAAGACGAATGTGTTGAAACCGCGATGCTTGCGCCAAGTATTCAGAGAAGCGATGTTGGCGAACATGAAATAGATCCAGTAGCTGTATGGTGGATTCTGTTTGGTGTTCCACTCTCTAGGAATGGGATACTTCCGATAAAGCCGTCGCTCGGCCTTACTTTCATCGTCAACACTATCGAATCCAATAACTCTCTGAAGAAAAATGTGTAGCTTAGGGTGTGAAGATGGGTTTTGAGAAACTTCAAAAAGCGGTTTGAAGACATTCGTTATCACCTGCTCAAAATTCTCCATCATTCCGCTCGACTTATAGACATCATAGAGACGAGGAACCTGAATGAGCCAGCGAACGTTCGGGGAAAACAACTTGTTATCCACAACCCAGGCAGCAAGCTTGTCCCATTCGTCGATTGACCTCCCGTACACGGAGATGCGCCACTCCACCATTTGATATTTGCTGGATTCCAGGTCTGAGATCACTTCCTTCGTTATCTCGGCCAAATAGCGCCCTTTGATAAAATTATCCGTTTTCAAGAAGATTTCTCGCAGGCGGGATTCGCCAACAGGATTGTATTTCAGATTGAATTTGTCAAATCGATGAAAAGAATCGGTGTGTGCCTAATCAAGACGTCAGTGATGGAGCCAGAATCATGATCAGGCGACTGAAGCATACGTGCATATCGAGTGTATCGATGCTGAGATCATAAGCTGTGAGATTGATGCTTTCAAAAACTTCCCTCAATGTCAAATGTTTGCCATCTCGGAACAGCACAACTTCGTCCGGTGACTTTTTCATCTTGCTTTTAATGAAACGAAGCAGATGCTTCTGATTCATGCATGCGGAGTGGTGCACATGCGTGTCCACCTTCCGAACATTATAGAAATCCCTATGAGGCACTTTCTTGCTGTCGGCTATTTCCTGATACTCGTTTAGAAGTGTATACAGTTGAAACTTCCCTTCAAGGTAAGAGAGCCGCTTGAATGCAAAACTTTTCGCAGGCCCGTCAGTCGATATATCAGTGACCGCATCCAGGTCCATGTAGAAGTCTCTCAAGGATGGGATTCTAACCGCTGGTTGTCCCATTTGTCGAGCCGCATCACTCTCATAAACTTGATATACACTATTTTCATCCAGTTCGATAACCCAGTCGGATTGTCCAGGTAGCGGTAGGCACTCGGCCATGTCGAAGTCTTCGCCTACATCCTCACCCATTTTTCTCTTCTTGTAGTCAGCCCGTGGACGATCATTGACCATCCCAAGATCTTTGTCATCATCCCATGCTGGCTCGGGGGGCGGAGGGTAGATCTGCCAATTGGGCGCATCCTTAGGGTTATCGTCAGGCCCTTGTAAGGATAACTGTACATATCTAGCCCTTCGATTGAGCAGATCCTTAATTTTGCGACATATGACATCCAGATCTGAGGCGATCACATTGGCGCCCGGCGAAACATGCATGACGCCTTGGACAGACCCGAGTCCATCTCCCGGACTCCCCAAATTTCTTGGATCTTCTAGAATTTGTTTCTCGTTAAAGGAGTGCAGATTAGAGTGTGGTTTGGAAGCCAGCTGCTTATGCAAATCTTCAACTCCTGGAATAGCAAGAGGTGTGTTGGAATTCTTGGCGGTTGTTGCATGCCGAACTAGTGGAGACGGTTGTTTTGTTAGGCCGGGACTCGCGGACTCAGCGGTATCTCTGGCTATTCCTGCCGTATCGACGATGTCCTTTTCTGCTGGGAAAGTCTGTGTGCATGTAGTTGCTGCTGCCTTAAAGAACTGATCATTGTCTCCACTACTCCGACTAGCGAGCTGATGCTGTTGATAAAAAAGCTTTGCTTCTGTGTGGCTCATTGACTTCTCGAATGCGTAGTCATATGTCGGTGTTTTTAGCTGTATATCCCTCGGAAGAATATCCTCGGGTGTTTGTGGAGGAGACTCTGTGAGATCTAAATTATTTGCTCCAGTGTCGTCAGCAACATGAAGGGACGAGTGGGAGCTTGTTCGAGGCAGAGACTCCTTGTTTGATGAGTCTGAAGATGCGTTGGCATTTGAAATCGGCCCAAGAGCTTCGTCTAGGCGTAGAGAAGCCATTCTCAACTTTGCAGCACACTTTGATGTGCACAATCGTACTGTCACAGTGTTGTAGTACTTGCTTGGAACCTTGTTGCTTAGTTGGTTGGACTCTCCCGTATACGCTTTGCAGAGTCCAGACACTTGCAAAATTCGTGGCAGGCCCGAAAGTGCTCACCGCACCTGTTCAGCGCCCAGTGTGACTGGGCAAATATTATTAAGCAGACACCCGAGGGATTGACCAACAAGCGATAACAAAGGAAGAGTGTTGTTGCTTGCAGGTCTATGTCTAGCGAAGGGTGTTAGTATAGGCCTATACACAGATTATTTGGTAGATTACAGGATTTAGACTTCTTAACCTGGAATGAACTCGATTGCACTCTTGGGTCCATGGATATAGGCTGTGACTCGAATTTGCGGATAAGGGCTACCATCGCCTGACCGGAGGCAGGACATTAGACAGAACTTCAATTGTGTAACCTGAATCTACATTTGGGTATTTACTATGTACTAGTATGGTAGTCTCAAACTGCTCGTAGTATCGAACCGGAGTATTACAAGTAAAAGCTAGGTAGTAGTAGTCTGTTTCTCCACCCCTCCATCATCCGACTTAGGAATGGTGATCAAATAGTTGATTAACTAGTTACTACCTAATAGATGGTATCATCCTGGTGGCGGGTGGATTCGCACCGCCACATTCGGATCCTATTCAGGAGTAAGGTGTGACGTACTCCGTACAGTCCTAGTTACGTACTTCCTTGCGGCCACAGCACTCTGTACCTAGCTCATGAAACAATCAACAGTCATTCCATCTCTGAGGCACAAATCGTGTTCATCTACCACACTCCTATTTATTGTAAGTCACGCCTGGCTTTGCTAAAGGCCGCTCTTGAATTATGGGACAATCCTTGGCAATCCTACCATCATAGTTCGTCCCAGCTCTTCCACATAACCTACTCTAACATTGCTACTCTAGCCCCTTGTAGTGTGTCGTGCCCGCACCAGAAGTATCAATTCCAATTCATTTTTTGGTCACAAACATGGCTACTCTAAACCTGTCTACCAACGGACCTTCGATAGCTAAGAGCTATCAGACCGTCATTGACTCGTCGCTGCCTGGCTCAGGTTCCCCTACTTACGGGCAATGGGCCATCTTTTCTGTTTCGGCTCCTCTTATAAATGCTTTCCAGCAAGACTCTGGCAGCAAGGAGAGTGTCTTGAAGGTCCAGGATACTGGAGGTCTGCCAACTGGTCCGCACATTGTCTGATGAGTTCTACTAATACCCCCTTTGTAGCCGGTGAGTTGTTGGAATTGATTGAAGAGTTCTCCGAGGGCAAGATACAATTCGCCTTTGTGAAAGTTCTTGATCCGAACTCCAGGCTCCCCAAAAACGTGCTTATTGCTTGGTGTGGAGAGGGCGTACCGGAGCGGACAAAGGGTTATTTTACGAGTCATCTTGCGGCTGTTTCTAAATTTCTGCATGTCAGTGTGGACTGCGCCCAGTCTAACCCATCTGATACTCCGTCCTGACACATATAATCACAGGGCTATCATGTGCAGATAACTGCTCGTTCCGAGCAAGACCTAACCGCGGAGGGCATAGTCCAGAAAGTTGGGGATGCCTCTGGAGCGAAGTATAGTACCGCAGGGTCGAAAAGTTTGCCTACCTCTACCCACAAGCCTCCGGTATCAACAAAGCCTGTATTTACCCCAACACGAACTGGAGGCAGTGTTGCGAACAGCCCAGCGGCTGTCAGTCAACCGACGGCGGCAACAAGGGCTGAGGATGATGGCTGGGGTCCTGATGCACCGCCAGTAACTAGGACAAGCCTCGAAAAGGTTCAGCCAGCTTACAAACCCACGAAGGTGAATATCGAGGAGCTCAAAGCTGGCTTGATGTCTACCCCTAGTTTATCGGGGGGCCGAGACTCTGAAGACCGTGGTGAAGTCATCAAGGGTGGTTATAAGCCTGTCGGTAAAGTTGACATCGCCGCCATAAGAAGGCAAGCACGCGAAGCAGGCAATCTTGCAGATGATCGTCCTGAGCCTGTAAAAGGCGCGTATCAACCAGTTGGCAAGATTGATATCGCTGCAATTCGGGCTAAAGCACAGGGTGGGAACCAGAATCCAGTCGACGCGCAAGGCCCTGTGAAGTCAAACCCAGCCTCAGACATCACCAGGTACTCAAATACGTCGAACATATCTTCTGTCGCGAATCAATACGAACGCCTGACAAGCTTGCCGAAGCCCAAAGTCGCAAAGAACACTGCTCCTAATGCCACATTTGGCACGAAGCCCCCCTTGCCTTCGCAGACGTCTCAACCTATTGCACCATTAGTGGGTAGTGCGAGCCGTACGTTTGCGGATGAAGGGGGGAAGACACCTGCTCAGCTTTGGTCAGAACGTAAGGCTAAGGAACGCGGTCCACTATCCAACACAATTCCATCCAATCTACCCGACATCAAGTCCAGTACACCGCCTCACAATGGTGTTGAGCTACCACAGGGCAACGTCCGGCACCACGTACAGGCCGCTCAGACCGGTGACATACCGCAGACTACCGATCATCCTCTGATTGCACATAGCTCAGCTCATGACTCAGACACTGAGTCTGCACAGCCAAGCACAAATCTCGGTCTTGACGATATAAGTTACGACAAACCTAGTAGTTCTCAAGATGTCAAAGAAAAGTCACCGTCGACCAGCGGTGTCATACCTGTGCCAGGACTTCAGGAGGCTGATTCGGTTACGAAATTTGAAGATAGCCATGAGTACAGGACCTTCGAGTCGCTCCCAACCCCTCCTGAACAGCCCCGGTCTCCGACTCCTCCTACTCCCTTGGCACCAGCGCGTGAGCTTTCACCTATACGCGTGGCTGCTCCTATTGGTAAAGGATTGACGGACGTTCACAGCGAGCAGCAGTCCCCACCCCCTGCACTTCCAACCGAGAGCCTGCAGGAGGCGTTGCCAAAAGAAGAGGATCTGGATGATGATCAACATGATATTGGTCGTGCAACGGCTGAAGCTACCGTTAGTGAAGATGCTCAGCACAAAGCAGTTCAAGCTGTAGTCCTTTATGACTATGAGAAAGCGGAAGACAATGAGATCGAACTTAGAGAAGGCGGTCTTGTGAACAACATCGAAATGGTTGACAAGGACTGGTGGCTAGGATCTAATGCTCAAGGTGACAGAGGTCTTTTCCCCAGCAACTACGTGGAGCTTGTCTCCAGTTCGTCGCAAACCCACAATGTGGCAGATACCCAAGGTCTTCCCGAAGATGAGGAAGTCTCATCCTTGCCAAACGTCGTTTCTGGCCCTCCCACTACCGAACCTGAACCCGCCAGTGAACCTAATGCAATTGCTTTGTACGACTATGAGGCCGCGGAGGACAATGAATTGAGCTTCCCCGAGGGCGCTGAAATTTCACATATTGTAAGTCCTCTACTTGGATCTTAAACCAACGACACACTTTCCAGTGTGCGTCCACAAATGCGCAAAGTTGTTTCTTGAATACCCAGTGAGAGACTTCATGCTGATCCGATGATATTTTTCTTTCTAGGAGTTCCCAGACGACGATTGGTGGTTTGGCCATTACAATGGAAAAACCGGACTATTTCCTGCGAATTATGTGCAGCTAGGAAACTGAAATAGCGCAAACCTTCAGACACGCGCTCTACCTTAGCTTCGATTTGCTTCTGTTCGAGGTGAAGGGATTTCTGTGTGCCTAAGTTTCCACAGCCTTCTACAAGAGCCGATACACAGAAATGATCGAAGCAGTCCTTGTAAACCGTGGTACTATCTTTTAGTCTTGCAACCGATATCACTATTCAGGTACCTCTTCCCTTTTATAGTATATTATGAAAATAGTAGACTTGTGCTCATTGTAAATGTTACTTGATATAGAAAGACCCACCAGTTTTTTAAAATTGTATTTGATCAGCGATCATCGTGAGATTTACTGGATTGGTGTTGTAGCTCAATCGTACACACTTATTCTCTTCTACTGTGTAGATACCAGCCGTGAAGAACATGTTCCAGATCATTGCGCGTATCATCCTGTCAGTGCCAATTGATTAGTCAGTCCACGTGATCGCTCACCCGTACGGAATGTAACTCATTCGCACTTGCCGAAGCATGGATAAATAGTTTCGAGAGCGCCTGTCCGAGGTCATGTATTAGCCCAGCAGATCTGCGCCTCGTTTTAAGGTTTGATACTTCTCTTTCCATCTGAATAACTATTATATTGACAACACATCCTCTAATTATCTTGTATGCGTCCTTCAGGTTTCTGCAGATTTCCTACAGGACTCTTTCCAAAACTTGAGCACCTAAGAGAGCAGTGTTCACTTTGTCATTGCATTAAAGTATGGCAGCTCTCAGCGAGGACTTACTCATCACTGTCAACAAGCTACAAGATCTTGTCTTCAATACCATTGGAAATGACTCACTTGATCTACCCCAGATTGTGAGTCATTATCGCTTGGGTCCAGCTCTATCCCGGGCTTTCAGATACATGTAATCACACTGTAATGGAGCTGACTACTTATTATAGGTTGTCGTCGGTTCTCAATCTTCTGGAAAGTCATCCGTCCTTGAAAACATTGTCGGCAGAGACTTTCTACCGAGGGGAAGTGGTATCGTCACAAGAAGACCGTTGATACTTCAACTCATAAACATTCCTAGTGAACGGCATGATAGGCCTGATGGTGATGAGGTCCATGTACCTCACACTGCTGCAAGCGTTGCTGGACAGAATGAATGGGCAGAGTTTCACCATCTCCCGGGTCGAAAATTCCATGACTTTGCTCTGGTGAAGCAGGAAATTGAAGCCGAGACAGCAAGGATAGCGGGAAGCAACAAAGGCATTAACAGGCAGCCTATAAATCTCAAGATCTTTTCACCCCATGTCCTCAACCTCACGATGGTTGACTTGCCAGGGTTGACCAAAGTGCCTATCGGAGATCAACCGTCCGATATCGAAAAACAAACCCGGGCATTGATCCTGGAATACATAGCGAAGCCCAACAGCATCATTCTGGCAGTATCCCCTGCCAATGTCGACCTCGTGAACTCCGAGGCCTTAAAGCTTGCGCGACAGGTTGATCCCATGGGTCGAAGAACGATCGGTGTTCTCACTAAGCTGGATCTCATGGATCATGGGACCAATGCCATGGACATCCTTTCTGGTCGCGTTTATCCGCTGAAGCTTGGTTTCATCGGCGTCGTTAATCGCTCTCAACAAGACATTCAATCTGGGAAGTCATTATCTGACGCATTGCAGGCCGAGCTGGACTTCTTCAGACACCATCCTGCTTATCGGAACATGGCAAACAGATGCGGCACCCAATTTCTAGCAAAAACATTGAATACGACTCTCATGTCTCACATTCGCGATCGGCTTCCTGATATCAAAGCGCGCCTCAACACTCTCATGGGACAAACACAGCAAGAGCTAGCCAGCTACGGCAACAAACAATTCAGTGGGAAGGAACATCGTGGATCTCTGATATTGCAACTGATGACACGCTTCGCATCGTCATTCATATCCTCGATTGACGGAACGTCTTCGGAGATTTCTACCAAAGAGCTTTGCGGTGGCGCTAGGATATATTATATATTCAATTCTGTTTTCGGCAACTCCCTTGAAACAATAGATCCTACCCACAACTTGACTGTGTCTGATATCAGGACGGCTATCCGAAACTCTACTGGCCCTCGTCCGAGCTTGTTTGTTCCAGAACTTGCTTTCGACCTGCTTGTAAAGCCCCAAATCAAGATGCTAGAAGCTCCTAGTCAGCGATGCGTCGAACTCGTTTACGAAGAGCTCATCAAGATTTGTCATACATGTGGTTCACAAGAGCTTCTTCGCTTTCCACGTCTGCAAGCAAAATTGATTGAAGTGGTCTCTGATCTCCTTCGCGAACGCTTGGGCCCGTGTTCAGGATACGTCGAATCCCTTATTTCGATTCAGCGGGCCTACATCAATACCAACCACCCCAATTTCCTTGGCGCAGCAGCGGCAATGTCGTCCGTCATTCAAAACAAGCAGGAACAAGAAAAGAAAGCAGCACTGGCAGAGGATAGGCGGAAAAGAGAAAAGAGACGGCTAAAGGAACTTGGGGGGTTGAATGGTAACAATGCTGCCTCATTGGATGATGAGGAAGAACCGCAACCTGAACTCAAGCCACAAAATGTTTCCAGCAGAAGCCAGTCCGTGCGGGGTGCGAGAAGCATGTCTCCTCACCTTGGTAAAAGTCAAGATGGCGGCATTGCAGCTACACTGAATGGGGCGCACTCCAACGCCTCTGCGACTTTTGGGACAACGAATACAACCCGAGATTCTTTCTTGAATTACTTCTTCGGAAAAGATGGTGTACATCCTGTGACCTCGCTGCCGCAAGTTTCGAACACGAATAGGCAGCTTGCAAGTCCCCATGAGGCCAGTGGCAGCCATGGCGCACGACGGACAGATCTGCGGTCACCGATCATGCCGCCTGACGATTACGTCGCTCCTGTAGACTCTTTCAATGATGTTGGCATATCTGTGAGTTGGAAACTCTGAATTCTCACTCTGTTAGAGTTTGCGCTAACCAGGTAACTGTAGACAAAAGACGATCCCGACTCTTCCTTGTCTGAACGCGAGATATTGGAAACTGAATTGATCCGCCGATTGATCTCCTCGTATTTCAACATCGTCAGGGAAACAATAGCGGACCAGGTACCTAAGGCCATTATGCATCTGCTTGTCAATCACAGCAAAGACGTCGTGCAAAATAGGCTTGTCAGCGAGCTTTACAAGGAAGATCTTTTTGGGGAGCTTCTTTACGAGGATGATGGGATCAAAGCGGAGAGAGAAAAGTGCGAAAAGCTTTTGGATACGTATAAGGAGGCGGCGAAGATTGTGGGCGAGGTCTTGTAGATCGTTCGATCCGGCATGTTCGGTTGCAGAACTTCTTGGAGCTTGGCAGCCTTGCCTTCTAAGTAACTGCAAGCGTCTTAACCCGCCCTGAGTTAGCTGTTTTCGGGGAGGGAAAGAGAGGCATTGTCAGACGTGTATATTATACTCAAATTATTGTTTCTGTCTATCATCCAGAAAGAGGATTGGTACAAGATCACACCTTTGACTTCTTGTGACTATCATGTTTTATTTCCTCCCTAGATCGTGCTATTGACTTACACTAAATTCCTAGGTTCAGAAGTGAATCTGCATACTGCAAGGGAACAGTAAGTCGGCTAACCAGACCCTGATACAGATATAGCCCACAGTTAACTTCCATGTTTATCTTTTGTCCGAGTGTGTTTTCTTGGCACGTGTCCCCTCATAGCCATAAAAAGCACCTCCCAAAAATACCAAGAGTGCACCAACGAACACACCTGGTGTGAGAGAGTTCCCAAATATGTATATAGACAACAAGAGTGAGACGAGTTTCCGAACGTTCAGCACGATAGTCACAGTTAGCGAAGATGTTTTTGCAGACAAAAGATGTACCCCACGAATGCATAAGTACTGAGTCAATGCATTCACGGCAAGGTAGATTAAGCGTTTGGGCGTTGCTGACAAAATCAATCGCCAAGGTCTGTACTCCAGGTGGAATGATAATAGTTCAGTGATTTTGCTTGCAATCGATGCCAGGCATGGTAGGTTGCAGTATTGCTTCGATGTTTCAGAATCCACAGATATGACCGGTCTGTCTGCCGTATGCGAAGAGAATAATGCTCGCCATTCAGTGGCCACGTGTGGATAAGTTGGGAGGAAAAGAGGTAGTGAGAGTATGTGAGAATAGAAGAGAGCCTCCTTCCAGTGATCCCGGCCGTATGTCTCGTAAAGCCGATCAGCGTAGATGCCCTGGAAGGCAGACAAGACCATCGCAACAGCTAGAATTGCGAAACCGGTGATTGTCGTCGTAGCTGGAATTCCCTCAACATGTACTGATTGACCTTTGAACCTAGCATCCGCCAGTGCGGCGGCAACGACGCCCACGGTGAGCATGAGCACAGAGAGTATTTGACCCGGGGAATACCGCTTAGCATTGAACAAATAACCTATGACCATGGACGCTACAGGCCCTCCAGATCTAAGGATAATATGCAGAGGAACAGATATCTGGTAAGCGAAAGCCCAATTGTTCAGAAGGTTGACGCTAATAAAGAATGCTGTATAGACGAGCCACGATCTCAAAGGAATGGCCCGCGGTCTGAGGTACAAGGAGCGAAGACCGGTGCACGGAGAAATGAAATCCGTGATGGTAATGGCTGCAGTTAGGAGAAATTGGGCGATTGTGATAAGAGGACCTTGCGGATCATCAGCATTGAATCCAATAGCTCGAAATTCGTTCCTTACCGGACTTAGGCTGTTCTCTTGAGAAAGAAAAGGTCAGCACATGATCCTTGTATACAGCTGAGTACAAACTAATCAACTTACTTGATAATGGCCTCTAGCGCAAAGACCTTCGACTCAGAGATCAGTAATAGGACTTTTCGCTTGAAAAGGCACTCACATTAGCACAGCAGCCCCCGAAAATGAGCGAGCAGATCAACATCAAGTTCGACCATCTGTATAATGCTGGAGTGCTCTTCCCACTTCCAGCGCTGCGCGGCTCTCCAAGCTCCGCTTCTCCATACCGCCTGTAGTTTTGATTGAAAATGCGGTTTTGATATTCCTGTTTCCGTAGCTTGAGGGTAGGTACGTCGACATCCGATGCAGACAAAGCTCGGTGGCTGAGACTGGGTGTGATCCGTGGTTGGTCACTGCACTTTTCTCTTGATGACATGTCGTCTACCGCCCACTTGTGCTGGCGGATGGCGAATCTTTACAAAGACTGTGGCAGTATTTTAAATGAAGAAGACAATTGATGGCCGCTACTCAAAGCAGATGAGTCCCTTGTTTGTAGTATTTCTGTGTTGATGTCCTGGCATTGTTCTCAAGGTAATTCGGAATTTATTTGTTTTATTCAGCTGATTTATTATTTGCTTAGTTAATATAATCACAAGCAGGCTGGCCACCCCAGCAAGCTGGCCATCTCTATATTATATAGGAAATAGTAAGCTTTTAACTCTCAATATTGTAAGAGTAAAACTACTTAATAGAATCATAACTTATTGTAACAGCTAGGTCAGCTGGGTAAAAGTAGAATAGAATTTTTATATAAGAAAAAATTGTGGTTGTTGTGGCTTTGCTGGTATTCTGCCGCTGGCTTCCGCCTTCAGACATCCTTTCATCTGCTTGACTTCTTCTTTCATCTACAACATAATCAATAGAGTCAACCTTATAATAAACTATATTATTATAGACTGTTATATATAGTAGTATATCCTATTGTGATAGAAAAATCTGGCTATTAGGAGTAAGATTATTAGGATGATGTATTATAGTGGTTATAGGAGTTGTAAGGTTATTAATAGTAGTTCTATTGTTATGGCTGCTGGCGATGTTGATGGTGTTGAGAAGGATTCTGTACTGTTATTCCGCCTTGGGTGGATCTTAGCTAGTTTTCGCCCGTCCCGGGAATCTTCCCAGGAACAACTTTATAATAATGATATTATAAGAATCTTTCCCTACCACCGACTTTGACAGTTAGTAGCATGTCCCGGGTTCCAGACACTATATGTATTTCTATAGTCCTGCCCGGTAACTTCTGATTACTTTTTATTACTTCTGTCTTTTATTTGTTCGTCCTTTCATCATTACCATCAACTACAGGCACCTCTAGTCAATACACCCCCCTCTCAGTTAGTCGCACTGTGGTTCTACCAGTCGCCTGCTCTTCTACTTTCTCTATCTATCTCCTGTGGGTCACAAGACGTCATCAAGCCCTGCCCTTATTATATAACTGGCTAGCTGAGCTGAGTCTTATATTTACTTTAAGTATCTAGATTAATTCTTATATTTATCTTCTGCTATTAATAATCTTATTTATTTAGAATAGCTTTATTAGTTTAGTTTTTTTAAATATTATAATTTCATTACTTTTATATCTTTAAGTAGTATATATAGTATTATATTATTACTAACTCTTATCTATTCTAAAGAGTATTATTCTTATATTATTAGAGTTAGTATATCAACTCGCCTGTTTCTATATAGAATTACTAAATATAAGATTAAAGAATTATCTTAATAATAATATTCTCTTCTATACTTATTATTTTACTTTTATAATCTATTTATCTATATTAGTAAGAACTCAAGCGTATTTCTAGTTCTAGGATATTAATAGATTAATTCTATATAAGAATATAGCTAATTTTCTTAATTAGATCTTATATCTTCTTACTAATAAGTCTTATATTAGTTAGTATATTAATTTATATTCCTGGTATATACTAATCAACTTTACTAAGTCTGATAGATCTCTTAGGTATGTTTATTCTAGATTAATAATATAATCTTTCTTATTCTAACTATAGATACTAATATATACTTCTGGAGAAGAGTTAGTTATATCTAAATAAGATTATAAAGATTAGTTTTAGTTATAAACTAAGTTATCTTCTTCTTAGATAGTTTAATTATTAGAGTCTACTCCTAAAACTATTCTAGATTTATTTATATAATCTAGATTATTATTAGTAAGATAATAGCTACTACCTCTTTTTCCTCTCTATATATAGTTATCTTTATTATTTCTTAGTTTATCTGGGAATTTTTCTATATATATATCTTCTTTCAGTATCTTTCTATCTCTTAGCCTGTTCGGAAGCCTAAGATTTAGTTAAAGCTAAGAATATAGAAGCTGTTCTTTTAGATAAGTAAATCTAATTAACTAGTATTCTAAAAGTACTAGTACTGATTTTAATAGAGTATTTTATACTAGTTTTCTATTTAATCCTAAACTAGAACCCAAGAATATTAATATTAAAATAAATCCCAGTAATGGTGATAATAGTATAGATAATAGTAGTAATTCTAGTAGAATAGATAGTAGTAGTTATTAAGATTAGATATATCTTATTCTTATAGATTACTTTAAATAAATATAGAAATAATTAAATATCTTAAATACCCAGAATACTACTAGTAATAGAAATAATCCTAGAAATACTAATACTAATCCTAGACTTTTTAGTAGTAATAAGAATAACTAAGGACTAAATAATAGTAATATAAATACTAATAATACTATATATATTAAGAAGCTAAAATCTAAAGAAATAGACTTTTTCTACTCTAATATATCTTTAGATAAAGCTATAAAACAAGTTAGTAGAAATATATTCTATAAGAATTTATATATATTTATTAATTATATCAAAGATATTATTTAATACTACAGAGAAGCTATAGTTAAATTAAATCTTTAGATCTATATATATAGGACTATATTATAATAGTAAATAACTAGTCTTACTAATTATAAAAAATACTTAATAGTAGAAGTTTCTCTTAAAATAGACTAATTAAAAGAAATAATTAAGTAATTTAAACTATCCCTATATATAGTAATAAATAAGTTAAATAGTCTATACTATAGACTAACTAATATCTGTACTGACTAATATATAGGATAGTTTACCCAGAAAGTAATTTATTATATATAAGGCGCCTGCTTGAACAACCTGTTTAACTAATTAGTATATATCTGGGACTGTATTAATCTATACTTATAAATATAGCTGTCTTATCTAACTAAAACTACTATAATTAGTAAATTCCTCAAGACTCTTAATTAATAATAGTATAATTAGAAGAATCTAGTTTATATTACTAATAATAACTAAAGACACAGTAATACCTTCACTAGACCTAAGAACAATTCCTATAAGGATAAAAATAGTAAATATAGTACTAACCCAGCTAGTTGGTAGTTCAACCCAAGCCAAGCCAATCAACAGAGGAATTTCTATCCATACCAGTAATCACAACGCCAGTAGCAAGCCCCAAACAACTAGTATAGCGGAAATCAATAGCAACCATACTAGAATAACCAAGAATATCAAGACTAAGATGATTAGTAGTAATACAGCTAGATATTCTTAAATATACTGATGAATAGTAATAGTAGTTATTAGTTATAGAATTAGTATCTATAGTAACAAAATAATACCTAGAATAATAATTTTAATAGTAATAAGAATAGTAATACTACTAGTAAATAGAATAATTAGTAGACTAATCAAGAATAAGATCAAAAAAATAATAGTAATAAGAATTATAAGATATATATTACTATAACTAATCTAACCTTACTATTTAATACTAGTAGATAGTATTCTTAGAGATACTTATATACTATACTAGTTAATCCTAGATACAGCTATATACTCTATAAGTAATCCTCTCTATAGTTTACTACTCCTCTATTCTTTGACTATAATTATTAGTCCTAGCCTAAATATCCTTTTTTCTTTAATCTATATTATTTTAGATCTACTAATACTTAGTATATTGACTAGTCTAATCCAGATTATATTAAAGACTATAATAAGTCTATAAAAGAACTATATAATATATCTAGTAAAGATAATATATATATAATAGTTATTAAGAATAACTTTATTAAAAAAGTAGATTAAAAAGAAGAAGAAGTACTAGTAAAAATAAAAGATTCTTTTATAAAAATTAGATTTAATAAAAAGTATAAAGATAATCTTATTCTATATAATAACTATAATACTCTCTTTATATTAAAAAATCGACTTTATAAGTATTTTAGTATCTATAAGAATAAATCTATTCCTATTATACTAATTAAGTATAAACCTAATTTATCTATAATTAAATCAGACTATTATAGTAAAGATATCTATCTAAATAATAAATTACTATAGATATAATACTTAGTAATAGTAAAAATTAGTCTTAACTATACTAATTTATATATATCTGTATATCTCAATACTGGGTATTTATCTATAATTATTAATATAGACTTAGTAAGGAATATATCTAATACTAGTATTAAGATTACTAATCCTCTTCTTAATATCTTTAGTATTAAATCTTTCTATAAGTCAAATATCTTTATTATATTTAAGATATATTTCTCTTATAATAAGAATATAGATATATCTATTCCTAAGTATACTATAATTATAGTAAAAGTATATCTAGTAGATAGTCTTTACCTAAATCTTCTTATTAGGACTAATATACTTAGTAGAGAAGATATTATTATAGATTATAAAAGATAGATAATATATATTTAATTCTACTAAGATTTTACTTTCTCCATCTTTATCTATATAAAGCTGAATAGAATAAGAACTCTAGTATATTCAACTTATATAATAGTTATCCCTCCGTATACGAAGATATATATTCTAGTTAAAGTAAAAGTATAGCTTATAAATATTAATTATATCTTTAAGTCTAGAAATACTAGAGTATTCTTAAATTATTATCTTATTAATACTAACTTCTTATTTATTAAGGTAGCTAACTATATATTAGTACCTATAAAAGTCAGTTATTATACTTAACTTAATATATTAAGAAATAATAAATATGTCACAGCTTTTCCTATTATACATAATATTTCTAAACTTTCCTAGACTAAATCTTCTATATCCACTTCTGGTAATATTGCCCCTGGTGATACTACCCCCATCTATAATAAAATAGAGTTGGTTTTTCTAAAGAAAGGTGTTTACTAAGTGGTTTCCTGTATTCTAAATATATTAATAGAATATCTCTACTATAAGTTAATACTAGTAACAGTAAGATAGTAAAGATAGCTAATAGTATAATAATTTATAAGTATCCCAGCTATAAATATAAGATATAGAAGTTTAAGAGATTAGTTAAATTATTTAATATTTAGATAAATCCTAATAAACTTAATATAGGAATTATATATATCTCTAAAGAGTAATAGCTATAAGTTCTACTTAAGAAAGAATAGTAAGAGTATATTTAAATCTAGTATCTATAGATTTATTATATTTCTTAGTATAATCAAGAGGTGATTAATACTATATTTAATCTATTATATAAGATAGGAAAGATATCTTATACTAAGAACTATACCCCTATGTCCTACCTAGTATTTATAGTATAGAAAACAGTTAATAGTATACCAAAGGGTGTGCTATTATAAATTAATAAGAAGTAAACTATGAGACTGAATCTAATATATATTCTATTTCTATACAGGATAAAATTCTTTAAATAGTAGCTGGCTACTATTATATTACTATTATTAATACTATATAATTCTTTTATTAATAGCTGATATACCTCTTATACAGGAACTGTCTTACTATAGTTATTTATTACAGTCAGAAGGTTTTCTATATAGTAATCATAGAATTCATAAATTCTATACTATATATATAAAGATAGATAGATCTAAGTCTAGCTAAGTTCTAAGTATTTATTTATATCTATATTAATAATATTATTACATTATCTAGATTCTTTTAGAATTATATTTATTATCTGTAACTTCTCTTTAGTAGACTTAAGAAGATAAATATTAAGCTAAAATTAACTAAGACTTTTATTAATTTCCTATCTATAGTACTTCTAGAATAGAAGATTAATATATTAGGACTTACTACTCCTAAAGAAAAGCTAGAAGCTATTTATTCTCTTTAATTTCTATAGATATTATTAGAACTTAAGTAATACCTTAGTTTAACTGGTTAATTAAGATACTATATTAACTACTATATATAGAAAGCTGTGCTACTTTAAAATTAGAAAACTACTATACTTAAAATATACTTCTCTAGTTAGTTAATTAGATATTCTTAATTAAGATAAGAATATATATCTAAGATAGTTATATCTAATATAACTAAGAAAGAGTATTAGATATATAATATACTTTAGACTAAATTCTCTAATTCTAAGACTCTTATATATTTTGATTCTAAGATACAGTTATTTATTAATCTTAATACTTTAAGAAATAGTTATAGTATTATAGTATATTATATCTATAATAATAAGATTAAATTAACTAAGAATAGAAAGATAGAATAGTTAAACTTCTTAAAAGATCTATCTAAAAATAATTCTATAGATATTAATTTATCAAAGCCGCCCGCGTATATTAAAGTTAGACTAGTACTTTTCCTAAGCAGGATCCTTACCCCTACTAAGAGAAACTATTAGTCTATAGAACTTAAGGTTTCCTGTCTTATTTAGGGGCTGCAAAAACTCTGTTATTTAATATAAGTATTAATTAAGCTGCCTATTATCTACATAGACTATATAAGTACAGTTGGAATTAGTAAGTAAACCTCTTTTAATATAGTAGTAGTAGAATACTTAAATCTTTATCTTATCTATATAAGCTAGTATATTCAGTAGTTTAATATTTTAGTATATTACTATTCTAAGAATACTAATACTATTATTAATATACTTTCTCAGCTTCTCTATAAAGAACTTTTATATATACTAAATAAATATAATCTTAAAGATATCTCTATTAATACTTTTACTATCTTCTCTATATTTACTATCGAAATTGATAATAATTTTAAGAAAAAGATTATTAAGGGATATTCTACTAATTCCTATATCTTAGAAATTATTAATATTCTATATTCTAATTCTAATACCCGTCTTTCTTACTTTATATATAATAGTATTCTTTATATAAATAAATATATTACTTATCCTAAATTAGAGACTATTTCTAATATTAAGGACAATAGTACTTATTCTATTATAGAAGAGCCATAGATCTATATTCCCTATATGATTATACCAGAAATTTTCTATATTATCTATAACAAGCATAACTATATTAGTATTAAGTATTATCTTTCTAAACTCAGTAGTCTTATTATATATAAAGATAGGAAGCTTCTATAAGATTATATTCTATATTATCTAGCTTATAGGTAAAATAATTTATAGAAATACTAACTATATAAAGTCCTCTAACTAATTCTAGTATTAGTATCTTTTTATACTATTAAAATTATTTTATTATAGATCTACTGAAAAGTATCTAGAAATATAATTAGTTACTTATACTTATTAATAAATTTATAAAGTAAGTTAGACTAATCCCAGGTAATTCTAAATAGAAGACAGATTAATAGGGGCTAGTTGTTATTAAATATATATAAATAATAGACTAGGGTATTTCTTATTTCTTTATTTCTAATTAGAATATATAATTTATCTTTAGATTCTAAAAAGAACTTTTTACTAAAATAAAGATAAAGTAGTTTTATTTAACTACAGCTTATCCTTAGATAGATAACTAGTTAGAAAGGATAATACAGACTATAGAAGTTATACTATAATATAGTATTACTTAGACTAGATAAAATAGTAGTATTTAGTCTATACTTCTATTGTTAATTATATTAATAATTAATTCATCTATTAGTTTCATAACAGGCGAATCCCTATACTAACTGATGTTTAGTATACCTATTCACTAACCATAGTATTTAGTGAAGTCCATCCTTAGGAAAATTAAGTGTTCTGTCTATATTAATCCTCCTATCCCTATTCCTACCAAACCTCCTGTTGTTGATTCTTATCCCCGTGTTAAAGTAGTTATCCCAAAGTATAGAAATATCTATACTACTGATGCTTATAATATTAAGATCTAAGACTTTTTCTACAGATTTAATACTAAGAAGACACTTAAGTTTATATTAATATATATAAAATAATATTATAATACTAAGTATAAGCTAATAAAGTTTAAGATAGATAATTAAGTATATCTATACTTATATTATAGTTATACTATACTATCTATTTATACTAAAGATATTAAATAGAAGCTGGCTTAATAATATATTAGATCTTTTTATATCTAGGAATTTATCAGATATTGTATATACTAATTAGAACTATTAGTGTTATAGGCTATCTATCCAATAGTATTAATTTTCTAGTTAGAACCTGCTCTATCTAGTAAAGATCTCTTTGGGCGAGAGCTATCTAAACCTCCCGCTGTTATTAATAAGAGGTTCTCTAGTAAAACTGATTACTGTAAAGTTGAAGTAATTATTAATAAGTATCTTATCTATAAAGATCAGTATTAAAAGCCCATCCTGGAGTATCTAATCCACTAGTCTGAATATAGATCTAAAGATAATCAGTGGATGCACACGTCAGACATTACTACTAATAAAAAGATTAATAAATATAAAAGATATTAGTATTAATAATAAATATATCTTAATATCTCTATTTATATATATCTGCGACAAGGACGTTGTCATGAAAAACTAGTATATATTATGACTGCTGGCGATGTTAACAGTGTTAAGAAGGATTCTATACTATTATTCTATCTTAGGCGGATCTTAGCTAGTTTTCGCCCGTCCCGGGAATCTTCCCAGGAACAACTTCATGATAATGACATTATAAGGATCTTTCCCTACCACCGACTTTGACATCTATATCTTCCTAATATTTATAAAGTACTAATTTCTTTATAGAAGACTACTAATCTCTTAAGAATTAGTCTATTTTATAGATATAGACTATCTTTATTATTATTAGATAAATCTATAGTATTTAGTAGTTATTTTTTATCTAGTTAATAGATCTTTTATTCTAATAAATAGATTCTATTATATTCTAATTTTTTTTAACTAAGAAAAATAATATTATATTAAAATAGTAAAAAATTAGAGACAGTTAATAAATAAATTAATATAAAATTATTATTAAATATTATCTCTATTATTAAAGAGATTTAATGACTTAAGAATTATATTTATTAATTAAAATAAACTAATAATCTATAATAAAGAATAAATCATTTTTAAGAAAATATTTCTTTAGTAAAATCTTATTAAGATACTATTAATTATTCTCTAAAATAGATAGAAATAAAAGAAAAATTAAATTTACTAATATTTTTTATTTTATATTAAACTTTAATCTTTAGGAGTATTAGAAACTGTAATTGATATGCTGGGCCCGAAGCCCTTTTTCTAGACACTGAGGTGTCAAGACATTATGATTATATAAAGTTGTTATTCTATTATTCTCCAGCTATATGAGATCTTAAATATAGAATAATAGAATAAGAAAGAAAGAATTATGATAAGATAGAGAAAGAAAAAATATTAATATAATTAAAAGTCTATATCTAATAAGTAGTCTTATTATTTTACAATATTCTTATTATAATCTACTATATAAGTTTAATAGAATAATATAAGTTATTATTATTATTACTATTATTATTATTATAGTTATAGTCTTTAGTAAAGATGTTCTTATAATAAGTATCTTTAATAAAGTTACTCTTAGAAATAAAATAGAAGCTAGTAGTATTTCTATTATTATCTAGTATAGTTATATTCTTATACTACTAGAGAAGTAAAATAACTATATACTATTTTAAAGATATATTTATATTCTTCTACTATTTATCTATAATATTCTTAAGAATATTTTTAAGAAAATTAATAAGAAGTATAAATTCTATAAGTATAGCTTAGTAGCTTAAAATAATTCTATTTATCTAGTTAAGTATAATAATAGTTACTATAGGATTTAAAATAAGAGTATAATAGTTCTCTATAGAGATAGTATTTTATTATTTTTTATTCTTCCTATCAGCTTAAGTACTAGATTAATAATATATATATTAAATTAGTTCTAATTGATATAATAGTAAAGATAATTATAGTTATAGTTAGATTAAAGTCTAAGTACTAGAATAATATACTATTTAGATATAAATTTATTTAAGAATTTAAAGTTATTAACTTTATCTTAGATAATAATATCTAGATTCTAATATCTAATATTCTTTTAAAGTATTATTATATCTATCTTCTATATAAATCTAGAATATTTATTAAAACTAGAGACTAAGAGTACTAATATCTTTTTCTTTATTATATAAACTATACTACTAGTCAGTTTTAATAAATCAAGTCTAATACTAGTCTTCTATATAGATAAGAGTATCTATTAAATAGAAGAGTAGATCTATTATCTGATTTTAGTAGACTAAGTCTAATTTCTATCTTTAATATAAATAAATTAGATAGTATCTCTAGAGTAGAAGTATAAAGTATTCTGCGCGTCTCAAGACCCCTAATCATATTAATCCTATACTATCTCTTTCCCATCTTTCTGATTTATTATTATAAGTTACTAGATTCTACTCTACTAATATTTACTACTCTACTTCATCCAATATTTACTATAATCTTAGTATTATCAACTATTTATTCTTTAGCTTATCTATCAATATCTTCTATCATTCATGTGGACTATATCCTGAATATTATCTAAATTAGTATATTAAATTATCAGATACTATAATAGCTATATTTACTTCTTTTAGGACTATATAGATAGTACTATTCTACTCTAAGTATATTATATAATATCTATTATATCTATATTATCTTTCTTGAAGAATTTTCTATACTCTTCTTCTTAGAATCTTAATAAATTAATTTTATATAAAGATATTTATATCTTTCTCAAATATATAGAATATCTTACTATCTCTAAACTATTAATTACTTAAATTTAAGATAATTAGTTCTAGTAGTTATTTAAAGATTTTATTAAAGTATTATATTTTTTAGATTATATATACTTAAGAGTCTTAACTAATATCTTAGTATTATTAATATTATCTATTTCTAAATTAATCTCTTTATGAGTTTAAACTTCTAAAATACTATCTAAGAAATTAATTATACTGGTAGATATCAATCTTAAGATATCTAAGTATTAGACTATTAAAATACTAATACTAGAATATCTTAGACTTTAAGATATATTATTTTTGGTTTATTTCTATTTACTAAGTAACTAGAAAGAATAGTAGTACTACTACTATTATCTCTATTATTTCTAGGAACTTAGAATTCTTATCTTATTCTAGAGCTAAGTAATAATCTATTTCTTAACTATTCTAAAGTTCTTACTTCTAACTTTAAGACTAGATCTTAATCTCTAAAATATTTCTTATTACTATATTATAAATATTATTTTACTAAAAGAATAGTTAGTAGTAGCTTATCTAAAGTTAATCTATCTAGAATTGGTTTATCTAGAGCCAGTCTATCAAGTATAGAAGACATTCTATCTAGAGATATTCCACCAGATCCACTAGTAAGAAAACAGTAAATACTGGAAAGAATAGACAACTATATAAAAATATTCAAGACTTATCTTAATCAAGTCAATCAAGTAAATTAAGTAGCTTAAGTAAATAGTTATCAAAATACTTCTATCTAATCTATAATTAACTAGAGCAAGAGAATCTTCTATATTAAAGATATAAAGTCTAAGAATATTAACTTCTTTTGTTCTAATATAAAGAATAACAAAAGTATAAAATAGATAGAATATATTATATTCTACAAGAATATAAATATCTTTCTAAATTATATATATAATATAGTTAAATACTAAGATAAAGTAGTAGTTAAATCTACTTATAAATCTATTTCTATAGAACTATCTTAAATTAGTTTATATCTAGTTTTACTAAGCTAAAGAAGAGTATAATTACTAATATATTTCTAGAAATAGAGTAGATAAAAGTTTTAAGGAAAAATATTTTTATTCTAATATATCTATAGTACTAATTTATCTTGATTGAATAGGGTATAATTTTGATAGGATTAATACTAAGCTAATTAACTAATTTATATAAGATATAATCTATCTAGCTTATATTATAAAAATAGATAATCTCTATAATTAACTTCTATATTTATAAAATCAGATTAATTTCTGTCTATAGATTAAATTGACTAAACTAAATAAACTACTATTGATATATTTCTATATATACTTGATAATTAGTAGTAAGAATAGAAAGATCTAGTAAAAGTAACTAATTAATATAATAGTTACTTCTATTAAGATAGTAATATACCTCTATATAATAATTAAGAACTCTATAATTAAGAATTCTATAATTTCTAAGAATATAATAATAGATTCTTTAAGAGATCTAATATCTACTAGTCTAACTATTAAAATAATTATGAGAATAATTATTGTCTTGACTAGAGTTATACTAACAACTACTGAGGGATATTTATATTAGAGTTCTTCATAATAGATGAGATAATAGAAATATGACTGATATTTATATAATTAAGATAGTTAGTAGTAATACAGCTCATAACTATATAGCTTATAGTAAGATTAGCAGAGTCTATAGAGCTAATAAACATATAATAGCAGTATGAATTATTAATCTTGGAATTATTAGAATTAAAATATATGTTACTTTAGAGATAATAACTAAGAATAAAATATTTATAATTATAATTATATTAATTATAACTATTATAATTAAAGTAATAACTATTATACTAGATAGTATAGTACTTATATAGCTGTGACTAATCTAAGAGTACTAAAAGAACTAAATTAAGACTAAAATAAGTAGTATAAATATTAAAAAGTTGAAAAATATAAGAATCAATATATAAATTTCTGTAATTATTTCTATTATAAGTATAATATCTATAATTAATTTAATAATTACTTCTATAATAATAGCTATAAAAATAAAGAGTATGATATCTATTTTACTTATAATAAATATATTAACAAGAATATTAAATTTAAAGATAGTAGTACTTCTGAATTATTATTTATATCTTTCTCTATTTCTTATTATAACTATAATATATCTTTTAAATTAAATAACAAACTTTAAAGATATATTAATATCTATAATATATTTCTAATACTAATTAGATTAGTTAAGTTATACATTAATCTAAGTAAAGATAATAGAATTATTATATTGTAAGGGCTAAACCAACCCTTCCAACCTTTGTGAGTAGTCACAAAGGGAAATCTATATAGCCGGCCTTAGGCACCAGTCATGTGATAGCTAAGTGAGCAGGCCGCGACCTCCTATTTAAGGGGTAGATGACTTATAGAACAGATAAATTAGTAATAATATCTTAAGATAATTAACTAATATCTTTAGTCTTATAAGATTATTTATTTATTATATTATTTTATTATCTTAGCTCTTATAATCTTATTATTTAATATTCTATAAAGTAGTCTAGTAAATAATAACTAGATATAGTATATAAAGCTAAACTAGAAGTAATTTCTCTAAACTACTTATAGATAAACTATATATTAATTATAAAAGATAAATCTTCTATAATTAAAAAAAAGTATAAATTCTAATCTAAAAACTCTATAAATATTTATATTTGTTGAAATAAATTATAGAATTATAAGAATAACTAGAGACTAGTAGTATAAAGAAGTACTTATAGAGAATTTTAAATAACTCTAATTCTAGTACTATAGAGATAAAGAGAATTAATATATATATCAATCTATTTATAGATAAGGATTAGTATAGTATCTATAATTATACTATCTACTATATATTTATTATATATTAGAAATTAACTATTAAGACTAATAACTAGAATAAGAACTAGAAGATATATATTATAGTAGTCTATCTAGATTATATTTTAAATAGTCTATAGAGAAATAAAGTAGCTAAGCTATACTATCAAAAAGAATAATTAGATTTCTATAAAATTTCTAGAAATCCAACTAGAAGATTCTATAAATTATAAATAAAAGACTTAATTAAAAATTCTTTAAATAGAATCTTATAAAGAGAAACTAGAGTTTATTTATCTATAAAAAATAAAAAGAAATAAAAATAAAGTTAAATTATAAAATACTAGATCTTAATATACTATAATTATATCTATTCTTTAATTTATTTTAATCTATAATATAGAAAAAGATCTATAAATAGTCTATATTCTCTATAATAGAATAGAATTTTATTATACTTATTATATAATTATATCTAATACTAAACTAGTAGTATGAATAATAGAAAAACTACTTAATAAAAGAGTCTAAAAAGAATAAGTTATACTATAAAAATTAAAGATTAATACTTCTATTAGAATAAGTTTATAGATTAGATTATAATATTAATTCTATTATAAAGAGATTCTTAGAATCTAAATTAAATAATTAATTCTTATAAGAATTTAATAAGCTATTAAGATTATATATCTATTTTAATTATAGAAAAAATAACTATATTATAAAGTATTATATATTATAAAAGCTAGTTATAAGATAATTAACTAGCTAAGTTATAATATTAACTCTAGAAAAGATAAGATTTATAATATATTCTAATTTATAATAAAGAAAAAAACTAATAATATATAGAAGTAAAGAATATCTTCTATAAGAAGAAGTAGTAGTAGATAATAATATAGAGACTAATCTAGTATCTATACTACTAGTAAAATAAGTAGAATAATTAATAGTATCTATAAAAATACTTATAGATAATATTAGTAATAAAAAATATAATTAAAAGAAATTATAGTCTTTATTATCAAATTAAAAGATATATAAAATAAATATAAAGATAAATAAATCTTATTATTATAATATTAAAGATAAAAGAGATTATTCTTAGAATATTTTAATTAAGATAATAGAAATTATATACTATATTTTATAAATATAAGCTATATTTTTATAATAATAATATACTATAAATACTATAAGTTATAATAGTAGAGATTATATAATAGAATATAGATAAAATAAATCTTTATCTAGTCATAATATAGAAGATGTATAGTAGAATAATAAATTAAATAATACTAGATTAGTATTATAAATTTAAAAGAGTTTTTAGAGAGGAAAAAGTTATAATATTATTAGAATATTAACTAGAAGTAGATTTAAAAATTAATCTCTATAAGAACTTCTAATTAAAGCTAGAATAGATATATAAAATATTATCTATAGAGAGAAAGATTCTATAAAATTATCTATAAAAATACTTATAAAAGAATAAATTTAAGATTCTAAGTTATTAATAGATATACTAGTTTTATTTATAAAAAAGAAAAATAGAAGTCTATAAGTATATATAGATTATTATAAATTAAATAAGTAGATAGTAAAGAATATCTATCTATTATTATAAATTAATAAATATATTAATTAACTTATAGAAGTTCTTTAATTTATATAGTTAGATCTCTATAAAATCTATTATAAGATTAGAATTATAAAATAGTATAAGTGGAAAATAGTATTTTATATAAAGTATAGACTATTTAAATATCTAATTATACTATTTAGACTAATTAATATATCTATAAAATTTTAAAGTTTTATAAACTTCTTATTTAAAATATCTTAATAATTTTATAATTATTTATCTAGATAATATTATAGTTTATTTATAGAATCTAGAAATATATGAAATATAGATTTATAAGATGGTATATATTCTATAAGAAATAGAACTATATATAAAATTAAAATAAGTATTTCTTTATAGTAATAGAAATTAACTTTTTAGAATTCTTAACTAACAGAATATTTATATAGAATTAGAATATATTATAATAATTTATAATTAATCTAAATTATAGAATATAAAGAATATACTAAAGTTTATTAAATTTATAAATTAATATAAATAGTTTATTAGAGAATACTTATAAATTATAGTACTAATAACTAATCTAATAAAAATACTATATAAGAAAAAAAAATTAAATATAATTTTCTATTCTTAAAAATTTATAAGAGCTTTTAGAAGTTAAAAAAAGTATTTATAAAAAATATAATAATAGTATATTTTAGAAAACAAAAATTCTTATAAATTAAAACTAATATATTAGTCTTTATAAATAGTAGAATATTATTATAAAAGAATTAAGAGAACTAGTAGAAACTAGTAGTATTCTACTTATAGAAGATAATATCTATTAAATAGAAATATAATATTTATAATTAAGAACTTATTATAATTATAGAATTATTTAAGAAATAATAATATTAGCTATAGAATATAGAATATCTAATAAGAATAATTATAAACTATATAAGTCTCTAATATTTTATAATAAATAAGAAATTATTATAAAGATAGATATAATAGATCTAATATCTTATAGTATTTAAGTTTTTTCTTAAGTATAGATTAGAAATATAAAACTCTATAAATATATTATTATCAAGATCTAACTATAATAAGTAGACTATAAAGAAAGACTATAAGAAACTTAGAAAAATATTTCTATAATAATTAAATAATCTTCTAGAATTAGAGAAAGAAGTAGTTATTTATATAAGAATTAGAGTACTACTAGTATAAGATACTAGAAAGAATCTAAAATAATTAAAATTCTATATAAGAGTAGTAAAAGTAATAATAGAAGAAAGTATATATTATAAGAATCTATTAACTAATCTACTATAGAAATACTAAGACTATTATAAATAAATAATCTTATAAAGAAGATCTTCTAGATAAAATAAAAAAATTATAAAAATAGATAATCTAAAGTAAAAGAATATTTATAAAAGAAGAATTATTTATAATAAAATATAAAATAAAATCTACTCTACTTTATAGAAAAATTATATATTCTAGAGAATTATATATTAAAGTTAAGAATTCTTATAAAGTTATTATAAGGGCTAAGAAGGTGAAATAGTATGATGAACAAATAGCCCTTGCAAGGCCGAAGGTGCTAGTTGATTGCCTTAAGGTATTATTGCTAATCTGCCTAATCCATAAGTCACCTGCCCCCTAAATAGGAGGTTATGATTTACTTACTTAGCTATTATATAACTAATATCTAAGATCTACTATATAAATTTCTCTTTATAACTACTTATAAAGATTAAAAGAGTTAATTTAGTTTTTATAACTATTCTTTTTCTCTTATAGAAGAGTATTACTTCTTATAATAGTACTATTAAAATCTTCTCTCTATAAATACTACTTATAGAAAACTAGAGTAGTAGAAAAGATAGCTTTACTTCTTCTTATCTTTATAAGTAGTATATTATACTATCTATTCTTCTAGTATATAGTCTATTATCTACTAGTCTACTTCTTTTATAATATTCTAGGCTTATCTTTTCTCTATAATTAAGATAAGTCTTTTCTAGTAAATAGTATTAAATCTCTTTTAATTTATCTATTTAGATTATCTGATCTACTTTAAAGTTAAGACTAGTAGAGCTAACTTTATAAAATAAGAGTCTTCTATTATATAAGAAGACTCTTTCTTCTTTTACTAAGATCTTTTTTTTTCTAAGTTTTTTTTTTTCTTTCTTAGTATAAGTCTTTTTATATAATATTCTCTTCTTTAGTACTATAAATTATTAGTAGAATACTCTTATAAGTATTAATACTCTTATAAGTATTAATACTCTTATAAGTTTTAGTATTCTTATAAACTTTAATAGTTTTATAAGCTTTAGTATTTTTATAAGTTTTAATAGTTTTAATTAACTTAATCTTCTTTATTAACTTCTATAAATAACTATTCTCTTTTAATAAAATATATATATTTTTCTTTTTTTTCTTATAAAGATTTTTCTAATATACTTTTATAGTTTCTTTTTATAATTTATCTATTTCTACTACTTCTACAGCTATCTCTTTTCTAGTCTAGATAAATATTATAATTCTTTTCTTTTAGGCTTAGCTAATAGTAGTTAGTACTATACAAGCTCCCCCCCCTCTACTAAGGGGGTTGAAGGAACTGCCCCCGCCCCCACAACCACTACCACCGCTGCCGTGACCACCACCACTACTACTGCTGCTGCTGCTGCTACTACCACCACTACTACTACTATGAGTACTACCACCCCTGCTTCTAGTCCTAGTCCTACAATCACTGCCGTCATCATCCTCCCCTCGCGTACGTTGTAGTATACAAGAGGAAATAGGGTGATAATCTTAATAATAGTAAATATTATAATAGTCTCTATAGCTTCTACTCTTCTACTCCCTAGACCTTCTCTATCTTCTATAAGCATATTCAGGGCTTAATAGAACTGGCTGGTATTCTATAAATAGACTACTAATAAAGAGTAGAGTATCTTTCTCTTTATTAAGCTACCTCCTATAGTCTGGTTTATAGATTATTTAGAGATAATATCTACTATAGTATCTAGTCTTCTTCTCTAGATAGATTTATAGCCTCTATCAGATTATAAGTAGATCTAGATTTATAAGCCTATTATATAGTCTATACTATATATTAGATAATTAAATCCTAGGCAGCTAATTGTTTAGATCTAGCTCTATAAGAGTATTCTTATATCTTAGACTAGCTGGTAGCCTCCACCTGACTAGATATATAGATACTACTATAACCCCTTCTCTAAAAGAGTATTCTGTAACTATATTAGTAGAGAAATAGACTAGAAGTATAATAATTATTTATATATAAATAATAAATATTATTCTCTTATAAAATAAGACTATATCTCTATATATTCTAGTTTCTAGTCTTTATAAGTAAGTACTATAACTTATATTAGATATAGAGAGTATATAATTATAGATAGTATATTATTTATATATAATTATTAGCTTTTTCTTAGTTATTAACTAAGTTTTTTATATCTATAAGACTTAAATTTCTTATATATTTATAGATAATATAGATTTATAACTAGTTTCTCTATATTCTTATTATTATAATAGTCTTTTTATTTTATTAGTATCTTAGTAATTCTATTATAATATTATAAGATTATTAATATCTCTAAGTAGTACTTATAGTTCTTAGAACTTCTATTTTCTTATAAGAAATACTCTTCTAAATCTATATCTTCTATAGTATAGTATTTATAGAGTAGTAAAATATAGAATATATTATATATTTACTAGTTAGCTAGTAGTTTTATATAGTAGATCTACTTATCTATTCTTTTTACTATATAAAATAACTCTTAGTAGTATTAGTCTAATTTCTTATATAGTCTTCTTTATAATAGATTCTTTATAGATAGCTATATCTTCTAATCTATTATAAATATAATAGTTCTATAACTTTTATTATAGAAGTCCTTCTAGTACTTATAAGTCTACTCTAGATTTATAGCTATCTAATCTTTTACTTTTATAATTTTATAGATATAGTCTATTAACCCCTAAGTTAGATTATTCAGAATCTATGAATTTAGTATAATTATATATAGATATTATATAATTATTATAAAGAATAGAGAGTACTTAGTAGATATCTATAGAGAATTATTATATATAAACTCTATAAGTAGTAATATCTCTATTTAATTATCTTACTTAAAGTTAATATAGTTTTATAGATACTATTCTAGTATATTATTTAATCTCTTTATTTATCTATTTATTTATAGATAGTAGATAATATTTAGTCTCTACTTAATTATAAGAATATAGATAAAATCTAACTAAAAGTCTTTTATAAAAACTAATTCTTAATTAGTAATTATCTTTATAGATATATTATATAATCTAAAAATCTCTTTAAAAAAGAGTATTATAAGCTCTTCTTCTAAGAATATTTTATAAATAAAAATAAAATATATTATCTTACTAAAATAGTCTAGTATAACTATAATACTATTATAAATCTTTTATAAGTTTATATCTTTATAGATACTTATAGATAAACTTATAATAAAATCTATTATTACTTTATTCTATAGTCTTACTACTATAGATAGTAGTTTTAGTAAATTCTATTACTTTCTATAAATTATCTATCTACTCTAATATACTCTATATATATAGTAGTACTCTTCTATAAAACTAGCTAATTCTAACTAGTAGAATCTTTATAATACTAATTCTTATATTCTTATCTTTATAAAGTACTCTATAATAAGATTATTATATAACTTTATAAGAATTCTTAACTTTAGTATATAATTCTCTAGAATATATAGTTTTTTTATAAAGTATAGTAGATCTTATTTTATACTCTACTATAAGTAGTTCTTCTTTTATAGATATTTTTTTATCTTAGACTATCTACTCTTATAGTCTTTTTATTTTATTTAGATCTTTTTTATAAGATTATCTATCTATAATAGTTCTAGTAGTTTCTATAGTAGATTAGCTAATAGATTCTTATAATATATATTTTCTTCTATAGTTACTTTTACTACTCTTATATAGAATTCTAGCTATTCTAGATTCTTTATAATATCTTATACTAGTATTACTCTGGCTTTTATATAAATAATTATTTCTCTCTCTAATTCTAGAAGATTATTTAATTATTATAGAACTATTTTTCTAAGTTTCTTATAATCTTTCTCTATAATCTATTTATTATAGTTAGGTCTTTATAATAGTATATCTATAAGATTCTATAATCCTAGTCTATACTTAAGAAAGAATTTAAATACTATAAAAAATTAGATCTACTATACTTATCTTTATAATAACTTTTTATTTATTATAAAATATTAAAGACTTTTATAGTTTATAATTATCTCTACTAGATATTCTATATTCTCTAGCTAGTATTACTACTTCTTAAATAATTCTATAATTATAAGGAGTTCTTAGTTATAAATACTATAGTTCTATTCTATAGATATTATCTTCTATAAATAGAATATTTACTAATTTCTACTAATTCTCTTAATTCTTCTATAATAGTATTCTACTAATTATAAAGATTAATATATTAATTTTAATTTATAAGAATTTTTTTTTTCTAAAATATATTATTATTATATTTTTTATAAATACTTCTTTTAATCTCTAAAAGCTCTTATAAACTTCTAGAAATAGAAAATTATATCTAGTTTTTCTTTTCTTTTCTTTATATAGTATCTTTATTAGATTAGTTATTAGTACTATAATTTATAAATACTCTTTAATAAATTATCTATACTAATTTATAAATCTAATAAACTTTAATATATTCTTTATATTCTATAGCTTAGATTAATTATAAATAATTATACTATACTCTAATTCTATATAAATACCCTCTTAGTTAATTAGAAATTCTAGAAAGTTGATTTTTATTACTATAAAGAAATACTTATTTAACTTTATATATAATTCTATCTCTTATAGAATATATAATATCTTATAGATTTGTATCTTATATATTTCTAGATGCTATAAGTAAATTATAATATTATCTAGATAGATAATTATAAAATTATTAAGATATTCTATAAATAAAAAGTTTATAAAACTTTAGAACTCTAAGTATATTAATTAGTCTAAATAGTATAACTAGATACTTAAATAGCCTATACTTTATATAGAATACTGTTTTCTACTTATACTCTTCTATAATTCTAATCCTATAGTAGGCTTTGTAGAGATTTAACTATATAAACTAAAGAACTTCTATAAGTTAATTAATATATTTATTAATTTATAATAGTAAATAGATATTCTTTATTATCTACTTATTTAATTTATAGTAGTCTATATATACTTATAGACTTCTATTCTTCTTTTTTATAAATAGAACTAGTATATCTACTAATAACTTAGAATACTGAATTTATTCTTTTATAAGTATCTCTTATAGATAATTCTATAGGATCTTTTTCTTTATAGATAATATCTTATATATCTACTCTAGCTTTAGTTAGAAATTCTTATAGAGATTAATCTCTAAGTCTATACTTAGCTAGTACTCTAGTAGTATTATAGCTTTCTCTTCTATAAAGATTCTCTTAAACTCTTAATACTATTCTAATATTATCTAGTCTATAGTTCTACTATAAATCTCTTATATTATTACTAGATAAGGGTTTATTTTATTTATATTCTACTATATAATTTCTACTACTATAACTTATAGTATCTATAGTATACTATTATTATAGAAATATAGTTTATATTTATAGAATATAGTATATAATTTCTACTATTTTAATTAAGATATTCTAAGAATAATCTCTTCTATCTTTAATATTATAATAGTAAGATTTATTTATCTCTTATATTTATTTTATATATTCTCTAGCTTAATAGTAAAGACTATAGTCTCTTTAGACTATATTCTTCTATTATTAATATTATCTATAAGTATTTTTATAGATACTATTAGCTATTCTATTTACTTTACTAATACTATAGATACTAGATTAGTCTTTATACTACTATCTACTACTACTTCTCTATCTAGAAGATATTTCTTACTTTTATATATTATTAGTTCTCTTCTTAATTATAAGCTAGAATATATTATAAGCTTTATTTTTTTTAGAGTTAATATTATAACTTAGTTAGTTAATTATCTTATAATTAGCTTTTATAATATATAATACTTTATAATATAGCTATTCTTTCTATAGTTAAAGTAGATATATAATTCTAATAGCTTATTAGATTCTTATAAGAGCTAATTATTTAGCTTAGATTCTAAGGATCTCTTTATAGTAGAAGTAGTATTATAGTCTAGTTTATAAATCTAATCTAATAAGAATATTAATCTTTAGTTCTTATAGTATAGTTTATTTTCTTTAGACTCTTCTTTTAAATAATCTCTCTATTATTTATACTACTAGTTTAGTATTAGCTGTAACTATATAATAAGTATAATAAGATTCTACTCTACTATAGAGAATATAGACTACTTATAGATCTTTTACTATATTATAGACTAGAATAAGTTAAAGAATAGATATAATTATAGTATATTAAGATCTAGTATCTTATAATCTAATTTAATCTTTATTTCCTTTTATCTCTATAAATAAATAAACTCTGGTTTCTCTTTATAAGATTCTATTTAAAAAATTTTTAACTAAATTTTCTATCTATAATTCATAGGATCTTCTAGTTAAATTTCTAGGAATTTATAGAAGTCTATTTATTCTCTTTTATAGTATAGCTTAGCTGTCTTACCTCTCTATAGGTTATTTAGAGTATAGTCTAGATAGATTACTATAATATATATCTTCTAATTCTTATCTTAGTTATTAGCCTCTACAGTTGATTTCTAATATATAATAAATATACAATAGATAGTATAGTTATAGATATTATACTAGTTCTTATCTATAGATAGATTAATATATATATTAGTTCTCTTTATATCTATAGTACTAGAATTAGAATTATTTAAGGTTCTATATAAATACTTCTTTATACTACTAATTCTTAGTTATTCTTATAATTCTATAATCTATTTAAATAAGTATAAATATTTATAGAATTCTTAGATTAGGATTTATACTTCTCTTTTAATTATAGGAGATTTATTCTCTATAATTAATACAAGTTCTCTATAAGTAGCTTAGAGAAATTACTTCTAGTTTAGCTTTATATTCTATATTTAGCTATTACTTACTAGACTATTTCACAGGGTATTAAGTAATAAGATTATAAGAACTAAGAAGATAAAATAGTATAATAAATAAATAGTCCTTATAAGACTAAAGATACTAGTTAATTATCTTAAGATATTATTACTAATCTATCTAATTTATAAGTTATTCACCCCCTAAATAGAAGGTCACAACTTACTTACTTAGCTGTTATATAACTGGTGCCTGAGGCCTACTATATAGATTTCCCTTCGCAACTACTTGCAAAGATTGGAAGGGTTGATTTAGCCCTTACAGTTATATAATAATTCTATTATAGAGTACTTTATAAAGATAAGAATATAAATATTAATATTATAAAGATTCTATTAATTAGAATTAACTAACTTTATAAAAGAGTACTACTATATATAGAGTATATTAGAATAAAAGAGTAATTTATAGAAAATAATAGAACTTACTAGAACTACTATCTATAGTAGTAAGATTATAGAATAAAATAATAATAGATTATTTTAATAAGATAGTATACTTTATTTCTATTTATAAGATATTCTTAGAAAAAAAGCTTATAATACTCTTTTTTAAAAAGATTTTTAGATTATATAGTATATTTATAAAGATAATTACTAATTAAGAATTAATTTTTATAAGAGACTTTTAATTATATTTTATTTATATTCTTATAATTAAGTAGAGACTAAGTACTATCTACTATCTATAAATAGATAGATAGATAGAGAGATTAAATAGTATACTAGAATAGTATTTATAAAACTATATTAACTTCAAGTAAGATAATTAGATAGAGATATTACTACTTATAGAGTTTATATATAATAATTCTCTATAAATATCTACTAAATACTTTCTATTCTTCATAATAATAGTATAATATCTATAGATAATTATATTAGATTTATAGATTTCAAATAATCTAATTTAGAGATTAGTAGATTATATCTATAAAATTAAAGAAGTAAGAGATCAAATAATTATAAATCTAGAATAGACTTATAAGTACTAGAAGAATTTTTATAATAGAAGTTATAAAACTATTATATTTATAATAGATTAGAAAATGAAATTATCCATAAAGAATCTATTATAAAGAAGATTATATAAGAGATTAGACTAATATTACTAATAGCTATTTTATATAATAGAAAGAATAGATAAGTAGATCTATTATATAAAACTACTAGTTAACTAGTAAATATATAATATATTCTATATCTTATTACTCTATAAATACTATACTATAAAAAATATAGATTTATAAGAATATTCTTTATAAAAAAATAAGAGTTTTAAGAATTATAAATACTACTTAGAAGTACTAATATTCTTATAATATTATAAGAGAATTATTAAGATATTAGTAAAATAAAAAAACTATTATAAAAATAAAAATATATAGAAATCTATTATAAATCTATATTATTTATAAATATATAAGAAATTTAAGTTATAGAAATATAAAAAACTTAGTTAATACTTAAGAAAAAATTAATTATTATATATAAATAATATACTATCTATAATTATATATTCTCTATATCTAATATAAGTTATAGTACTTATTTATAAAGACTAGAAGTTAGAATATATAAAAATATAATTATATTCTATAAAGAAATAATACTTATTATTTATATATAAATATTTATTATACTTCTAGTTTATTTCTCTACTAATATAGTAATAGAATATTCTCTTAGAGAAGAGATTATAATAGTATTTATATATTTAATTAGATAAAGACTATTAGCTAGTTTAAGATATAAGAATATTTTTATAAAACTAGATTTAAATAGTTAGCTATCTAGAATTTAACTAATATATAGTATAGACTATATAATAGACTTATAGATTTAAATCTACTTATAATCTAATAAAGACTATAAATCTATTTAGAAGAGAAGACTAGTTACTATAATAGATATTATTTCTAAATAATCTATAAATTAGACTATAGAAAATAGTTTAATAAAAGTATTCTATTCTTTATTAGTAGTCTATTTATAGAGTATTAGCTAATTCTATTAAACTCTAAGTATATCTATAGAAGATAGAAGAGATCTAGAAAGTAGAGGAGTAGAAGCTATAGAAGCTATTATAATATTTATTATTATTAATTATATTACTCTATTTCTTCTTATATATATTATAGTATATAGAGGGAGGGTAACAGTAGTAGTAGTTATAGGGCCAGGGCCAGGGATAGTAGTAGTAGTAGTTGTAGTAGTAGTAGTAATAGTAGTAGTAGTAGTGATTATAGAAGGAGTAGTAGTAGTACTTATAGAAGTAGAAGTAGAAGTAGGAGTAGTAGTAGTAGTTATAGAAATAGGAGTAGTCTCTTTAACTCTCTTAGTAGAAAGAAGAAAGTTTATACTATATTAACTACTATTAGCTAAGTCTAAAAGAAAAGAATTATAATATCTACTTAGATTAAAGTAGAAGTAGCTATAATAATAGTAGAAATAAATAATTTATAGTTAGAAATAACTATAACAGTAAATTAAAAATATTTTTATAAAAAAGAAAAGAAAAATATATTATATAATAAAAGAAAGTTATTATTTATAAAAACTTTAATAAAAAAGATTAAATTAATTAAAATACTAAAATTTATAAGAATATTAAAATTTATAAAAGTATTCTACTAGTAGTTTATAGTATTAAAAAGAAGAATAATATATAAATAGACTTATATTTAAAAAAGAAAAAGACTTAAAAAAAGATTTTAATAAAAAGAGAAAAATCATTTTATATAATAAAAAACTTTTATTCTATAAAATTAATTCTACTAGTCTTACCTTCAAAGTAGATTAGATAATCTAAATAAATAAATTAAGAAAGATTTAATATTATTTACTAAAAAAAATAATCTTTATTATAGAAAAGAAATAAATCTAAAATATTATAAAAGAAGTAGACTAGTACATAATAAATTATATACTAGAAAAATAGATAATATAATATATTATCTATAAAAATAAAAAGAAATAAAATTATCTTTTTTATTATTTTAGTTTTCTATAAGTAGTATTTATAAAGAGAAGATTTTAATAGTACTATTATAAAAAGTAATACTTCTTTATAAGAAGAGAAGAGTAGTTATAAAAGCTAAATTAATTCTTTTAATTTTCATAAATAGTTATAAAGAGAAATCTATATAATAGATCTTAGATATTAGTTATATAATAGCTAAGTAAGTAGATTATAATCTTCTATTTAGAGAATAAGTAACTTATAGATTAGATAGATCAGTAATAATATCTTAAGATAATCAACTGGTACCTTTAGCCTCACAAGGCTATTCATTCATCATGCTATTTCACCATCTTAGCCCTTATATATATCTAATTACTATAATAAGAAGATCTCTAATAATAAAGATAATTCTATCTTATATTTCTCTAAATTAACTATAGTTAGTATAAGATTAAATATTATAAGTAACTATACTACTATCTATAGAAATACTAAATACTCTAATAGTATTAGTAATATCAACTTACTTTACTCTGTATCTAGTATTATAATATAAGAAGTTGAAGAAGTACTTAATATTAGAGATATTATTTCTATCTATAAATTAAAGAAATATAATATCTTAAATATCTATATTCTATATAGTCAGAATCTAGAGTATTTATATACTTTTATACTTATATCTTTCTTATATCTAACTTATATATAAGTATATTAATAAGAACTAATATAATATACTATAAAAGTATTATTATAAATTGCTAGAGTTTTAGTTCTTTTTAAATAGAATTTATTAGGGCTTTATTTAACTTTCACTTTTCCATATAAACTGAGTGTGGAAGTGAAGTCAAAGCAAGGTCAAAGTCAAAGATAATAAAAATTAAAAGAGTCAGATATAATGAATAAGGAAATAAACAAGCCACTGATTTCAATATATGTCTGGTCAACTGGTTCAGAATGATGTTCAGGAAATGATAGAACAAAGCAGGCTATTTAAGCCAAAATCCTTTGTTTATTTATTTCCTAATTAGGAAAACTGAAATATGCAGAATTCAGGGGTGAGAATGCAGGGTGAGAATGCAGGGGTAAAATAGCCAGGGATAAATGGATTGGGCTGGAACAATGGTTCAAATGGCTCAATCCAGGGGATTAGGGCTAGGGTTTGGTAGTCAGATATCTGCCAGTCTGATATTTATTATAAGAGATAGACTAATATTATATAGTTTTATAAAGTATTTATTTTTCTACTATAAACTATTATTACTTTAAATTATCTAATAAATAATTCTATATATACTATTAGATAGATTACTATATCTTTCTATTTATATATCAAACTCTTTTAAATACATTACTAATCTTTTTAATATAGATTATATCTTTTATTCTAGAAATAGTACTAGTCTATTAATATATAGTTATCTAGTAGATATAAATTTCTTTTTTACTAAGACAGTTAATAAGTCTTTATCAATTGTAATAATTAATTACTATACTAAGATAGATATATTTAGTAATAATAAGTATATTACTATATATAAGATATAAAAAACTATTACTAAGCTAGAATACTTGAATACTCATTCTAATTCACTTTTACTTCTATATATCCTATATAGGAATAATTATTATTTATATCTATCTTCATATGATTCTAATTACTATTACTACATTACTATATCTATAGAAGCTATAGAAGCTTTATCTATAAGTATTAGATTATTTTTACTAACTTTATAAGTATCCTATCTTTAGAAGTAAAGTATAATCTTTATTTTCTATATCTTTAGACTAGTTATCTTAAATTAGAAGTACTAAGTACTTATTAGAAACTAATTCTAGATCTCTAACTAATTAAGTATCTCTATTGAAGATTAAGTATAATAAAAAAGTAATAATATTATACTTCTAAATAGTATTACTATCTATAAAACTAGATATAAGAAAGTATTAAGTAAATTACTTATATTCTATAATATTTAGACTTCTCTAAATAGCTTTAATATTAGCTTAATTAATATTTCTAAGAATAAATAAATAAGAAAAGATAGAATAATTATATAGAAATCTTATATTTATCCACTTTCTAAATATAACTATACTATAATAGATACTATATTTAATTATTTTTATAGAGTAGATAAGATATTATGTACTAAAAATTATATATTACTACTATTATATACGAAAATATCATAATTTACATAAAAAGTCGATTTCTCAGTCAATTCTTTATATATTTTTTAAAAATAGACTTATTTATTGTAGCAAAATTTGGTCTTCTATTCTATATTAAATTTATAGCCTCACTTGCCTAAATAGATAAGATATTAAGAAAAAAGAGAAAGCTTATATATATAAGCTTTATAAACTCAATTTTTAATATTTTTAAGAAATTTAAAATTCTATAAATAGATTAGACTTTTTACTATGGTCTAATACTATTTTTAGCATAGAATTTCCATTTTTCGATTTTTCTAGATTTTCTAAATACAAATTTTGGTATTTTTTTATATAAATAGTTTGCTCTACTTTTTTCTAGCTGACTTAGTAATCCTATCCCATCAAAATTTCTAAGCTTTTAGTCCTAAATTATGTCATTTTAATATCCTATCCACATACAAACCATTCTATAAATCATCCTTCTAATCATCCTGCCAACCACCCTGCTAACCACCCTGCCAACCACCCTGCCTGCCATTCTGCTAACCATTCTGCTAACTACCCTATAAACAGCCCTGCAAATAGTCCTGCGAACAGCCCTGCAAATAGCTTGCGAATAGCCCTGCGAATAGCCCTGCAAGCAAGCCTATGAGGAATAGCCCTGCTAATGCTCTATAAACAGCCCTGCAAATAGCTTGCGAACAGCCCTGCGAGCAAGCCTGTGAGGAATAGTCCTACCAACAGCCCTGCGAGCAAGCCTGCGAGGAACAGCCCTGCCAACGGCCCGCCATTCTGCCAACCATTCTGCTAACCACCCTATGAACAGCCCTGCGAATAGTCCTGCATCCAGCCCTGCGAATAGCTTGCGAATAGCCCTGCAAATAGCCCTGCGAGCAAGCCTATGAGGAATAGCCCTGCTAATAGCTCTATAAACAGCCCTGCAAATACCTTGCGAACAGCCCTGCCAACGGCCCTGCTAGCAAGCCTGCAACGAACAGCCCTGCTAACAGTCCTGCCAACAGCCCTGCGAGCAAGCCTGCGAGGAACAGCCCTACTAACAGCCCTGCAAGCAAGTCTGCAAGCAAGCCTATAGGAAACAGCCCTACTAATAGTCCTGCTAACAGCCCTTTAAGAAAACCTACAAGAAACAGCCCCTGCTAACAGCCCTACCAATAGTCCTACAAACAAGTCTGCAAGGAATAGCTCTACTAATAGCCCTGCAAGCAAGTCTGCAAGGAATAGTCCTACTAATAGTCCTGCTAACGGCCCTGCCAATAGTCCTGTAAGCAAGCCTGCGAGAAACAGTCCTGCCAACAGCCCTGCCAACAGCCCTGTTAATAGTCCTGCCAACAGCCCTACAGCTGAGTGTGTAAGTGTGAGGTAGTCTATAAAACAGCCCTATAAACAGCCCTGTCAACAGCCCTGTGAACAGCCCTGCCAACAGTCCTGCCAACAGCCCTGCCGACGGCCCTGTAAGAAAGCCTGTGAGGCAGCCCACCCTTCCATATACCGAGCATAGCGAGGGTCCAAGGCTTGTCTATTATATATTCCATCTCTATTATTTAATAGTACTTAAATAGTAAAGTTAAAGATTATTCTATTATTAATCTTTACACTACTAACTATAAAACTAAATTCGATTTATATTTAATTTTAATATAAGGAGATATACTCTATATAGTTTAAGAATACTAATATATTATTATTATTAATACTACTTACTTCTTCTATTAATAGCTAGTCTTCTTAGATTATTGAAAGTATTTGGTAGTTTATAATATATAGAAATTAAGAGATATTCTATATTATTCTAATAAGATTTATTAATAGTATTTCTTTTATTTGAAAATAAATAGATTTATATATTAAAGAGTTTTCTACTTTTATTTATATTTATATTAATAATATTATTATTACTAGTTATATATTTAAGAAATATTTAGAATATTTATTTCTTGTTTTTTAATTTTTATAAGACGTAAAAATTTAACTTAAATTAAGAAAAATATATATTAGATTTCTCTTAGTTATACTTTTTAGATAATAAGTTAATAATCTTAATTTACTAATTTCAAAGATAAAAATACTACTATTAAGAAATTCATTCTTTTAATAAATCTTATTTAACTTAAGTACTATCTTAAAATAACTAATTAAGATACTATATTAACTAATATATAAGTAAGATATAATTTCTATAAAATTATTAAACTTAATTATTATATTTCTAATTATTACTAAAGATATTCTTATTCATATATATATCTAAATAGATAGACTAATTCTATTAGAACTATATAAATAAAACTTTAATTCTTAATTCTACTAAAATAAACCTTAAGTATTTTATATCTTATAGAATAATTTTGGTAATATCTATAAATTAGCTTATTTTATATCTACTAAGTAAGTATATCTTATTCTAGATATATATAGAAATAGATATAATTTATTATTCTATTATATTAAGAATAACTATACTGGTAAAGATCTTATTAAGCTGTCTTCTAGAATATATATTTATTCTATTTCTATTTTTAAGTTATATTTTAGTTCTAGTTAAGAAGAACTACTAGTCTACTAAATTAGAAAGTATTCTATTTTATTTAGATACTTAGAAAGCTTAGATATATGATCTAAACTATTAAGCTATTAACTATTATCTATACTAATTATTCTAGTATAGTTACTCTTCTAAATTAGATAATATCTAATATACTTATAGTAGAATGTCCTAGTTTCTATATAATATATTTAACTTCATATATTTAATAATTATATCTCAAGATATATTATTTTTCTAATATAAGAAATATAGTTATAAATACTTTATTATATTCTTCTAGAAAAGATATTTAGTATATATCTTTATCTAGCAATAATCTTAAAGATATTTTAACTAATATATTCTTCTCTAATTTTGAATTATATTCTATATATACTATTCAAGTTAATAAGTAATATAAATGCTAAATATATTAAGACTATAAGACAGATACTAGAGTATCTAAGATTATTAGTATTCTACTATCTAATCTAAATACTAATCTTCTATATTTTATAGAAGACGGATTACTCTATATAATTAAATATATCAAGAATAATAATAGTAAAATATTTAGATATAATAAATCCTAGACCTATCTTCTATATTTTCTTATTTCTAAAATTTTCTGAATTATTTATATTAAATATTATTATTAAGACATTTAGAAGTATATAGAAGAACTTTATAGACTTATTGTTGGAGTTTCAGTTCTTTTCAAATAGAATTAATTAGGGTTTTATTTAACTTTCACTTTTCCATATAAACTGAGTATAGAAGTGAAGTCAAAGCAAGGTCAAAGTCAAAGATAATTAAAATCAAAAGAATCAAAGATAGAATAAATAAGGAAATAAACAAGCCACTGATTTTAATATATATTTGGTTAACTGGTTCAGGATGATTCAGGATCATCCTCAGGAAATCATTGAACAAATCAGGCTATTTAAGCCAAAATCCTTTGTTTATTAATTTTCTAATTAGGAAATCAAAATATTCAGAATATAGGGGTGAGAATACAGGGTGAGAATATAGAGGTAAATTAGCTAGGGATAGATTAGGCTGGAATAATGATTCAAATGGCTTAATCCAGGGATTAGGGCTAGGGTTTAGTAGTTAGGTAAGCTACTAGTCTAATATACCTCTGTAGTTTTATAAAACTTAGTAGTTCTATTAAAATTAGAGTAAATAGACAGGTAAATATACTACTAAAATAGAAAAAAGATAAATAATCAAGTTCTTACTATATTAAGTTAATTAATAAATTACTAGTATTTCTAATCTCTAAACTACTTAGTTAGACTATCAGCTTTTATTTTATTAGTTAGAATCTAATAAATATTAATAGTCTTATTTAGGGCTTCCTATCTAAGCTAATAATTTACAATATCTATATACTTTAGACTAGTCTGAAAAGGGAAGATAAGACTAGTTAGTATTTAGACTATCTAAGTATAATTATATAATATAGAAAGGCGGTATTCAGGGTTAAATCCTATTTAATTAAAAAATCATCTCTACTAAAGCAGTTGCTTAGCTATAATAGTTAGGGCTAATAGTTCAGCCTTAGTAGTAGATAGGATTATATAGTATTATTTCTTACTCAGCCAATCAATAGACCTATTAAATAAGTAAACAATATACCCTATTAAGCTAGTATAATCCAAATTATTACTAAAGCTAATATTACTAGCCATATGGAAAACTACCTAATTAGAACTAGGGCTATATTTAATAGTTAGGTCCTTTATTTCTTCTAAATAGAAAATCAAGTAGTCTACTGCCCTGAGATATTTAGAGCTTGGATTAGTTAGGTATTCTATAAGTAGTTAATATAATTTAGCTATATCAGGCCTGGTCCAAACTATAGAATATAGAACTGACCCTACTTTTTACTGAAATTTATAAATCTAATTAGCTAAGATCTTGAAAAGTAGGTTCTTAGTTAATTTCTTACTTAAAAGTAGAGACTTAGGGCTTTTGAGGTATTCTAGATTAAATTTATTAATAATTTTATTACTATAGGTTGATTGCTTAATCTATAGCTTCTGATTTGGGTAATCATATGATATCTGGATATTTAAAAATAATATGAATTCACCAAGGTTCTTTATATTGAATAATATTATTAATTTTTCCTTGAATTTATTGAATTTCCCTTAATTTAATTAGTAGAATATATAGATCATGTTATCTATAAATATTAATAAAATTAGATAATTATTAATATAGATATATTAATCCTCTTTAATAGGGCTGAGCCCTAGGGCTTTAAGCTTTACCCTAAGGATTTTTTGCTAAAGGAGGGGTGATTATCTTAGATTATATAAGATCTTCTATAATAGATAAACTATTTATTTATTTTCTAATCTAGGAAGGGGGCCTATATAGATCTTTTTCTTAATAAAGCTATTAAGAAAGGCAGTAATAATATCTAATTAGTATATTTCCAGGTCAAATACTGTAATTAGAGCTAGGATAATCCTCAGGGATCTAGCTGTAAGTGTACTAGTGCGGGTTTCTAACTAATTAGGAGTCTATAAATCTTCTTAAATATATATCCAGACCTTGAATCTAGCCAGTTAATCTTTTTTATTAAATTTATAGGTCTATATCTATTTTAGTAGTAGAACTTCCTTATTCTTTATATCACATGTTGAATATATGATCCAGGTATCTAAGATATCTAATTAATTAAGTTCTATCTTTAAAGTTTAAATAAATTAAGATAAATAAAAGTGACTTATTAATCCTCTCTAGTTAGTAGATGATAGTAGAAGCTGGGATTTATTAATAATAGGGATTTCCTCTTTATTAATACAGTTGACTATTATTTAAATAGCTTAGAGAACTAGTCTCTTTTGGGAATAGTCTAGATTAAGTAATTTAGATCTCTATCTTTTTAATCCTCTGATTAGTTCTATATTAAGGAAATCGATTTTATTAAAAGTCTTTTAATTAATAGTAGAATTATTAATAAGGACCATGGGCAGTAAGGCAGATAGTGAGTCTTCAGGAGTAGAAGGTATATTACCAAGGACTATATCCTCCAAGGGTTCTGTATGGTTATATGATTCCCCTGGGTCATGGGGTCCCTCTGGGTTATAAGATCCCTCTGAATCATATAATTTTATCTTAGAGATATCCTCGATTTCTGAGTTATCTAATAAAGATAGTTCTTGATTAATTAATTCAATATCTGACTGTTTAATTTAGATTGAATTAATTATCTGGGTAAGCTATTGTTTTGTTAATATACTTTCTAATTCAGAAGTTTATTTATAGTTAGACCCTTTATCAAACATGATATTATATATAGATATTACTTAATTAAGGGTAGGGATCTATATTTACTAGATATTTAAAGCTCTATATTTAATAAGAAATCTAATAAGAACTCTAGGCTCTAGTTTATTCTCTTTTAGTAGATTACTGATCTGGGTGTAGATATATAATCTATACTTCTTTAAATAGAAAAGATCTGATTTCTCTAGTAACTATAAGGATTGTTGTAGAAGGCTTTTCTAGACAGTTCTATAGGGGGTTTTTTAATCAAGTTGTTTATTTGGTATTCTATTTAGGATATATATAGCCGTTTCCATGGTTTCAGGCTAAATAAATAGTGGCAGGCCTGAATTAATTAATAGAAATCTTATTTTAGAAGTAATTAGGGCTCTAGCTCTTTTAGAGAAAGGATTCTACTTAGACTAGTGTAGTGAATCGCCTGAGGCGATAACCTTCCAGCATGGAAGGTGGTGGTTCTGCCAGACGGTTCCGCCTTTGGCGGATATCTCGTGGTTCCGCCCCGTTGATTCTAAGGATATCATCATCATCATCATCAATCAATTCAATCATGAGAACCCCTCGCCATTTTTGACATATGGTAGCATGTCCCGGTTATCCAGAACGTGATATACGCTACTGAGGTCTATACCGGTAAAATCATCATATCCTGACTTCCTACATCGTCTCTTATCTCCTGTCTCGTCGTTTACTGGGTCATCCGTATCAACTTCCTGGTATCCGTGTCGCCGATCGCGAGGCATCCGCGTTCTGGTGTTCTGCCTGTCGCTACCGCTTTCCTCACCGTCATTGTGGATCACTTGACATCTTGACCCTTACCCTGATTCGCTTGGTGGTCATCTGACCCACATACCGTCTTGTCCTTGCCGAATCACCGCCATCCCGTCTCACCCATCTACCACCAACATCCTGTTCTAGACCGTTCGGTCTAATCCTTAAGTTCCTGTCCAATCATCTACTATATTCGTGTATCGTCATCTTGACTGCTTCATGACGATCTTGGCGTCCGTATATCAGAATTAGGACACCAAGTCGTTCAGTTCTATACGTATTCAGAAAGCCCCTTACACCTGCGTCTAGACGCCGATACACTCCAAAGAGCACATTATCTCGCTTCAATTACCGCACCTCCTGCATCTCAAAAGACACGATTGTATCCCCAAGCGTGGGACATCGATAAAAGCGTCCTGCATAAAGACGTCCGTGCCTTTCTCACGTCCACCGATCCTATCGCTACCAGTGCAGCGTATCATGAGTGGTTAAGCAGTTCATATCACTGGAGTCTACCGTCATCTCATATCGAGCCTATCCGTCCGCTCAGTCGTGTCCGATCACAGTCATCCACTCAAGCATCATCCAAGAAAACATCTCGTGTCCCTACGCCCGAACCTCCCACTATACCCACTACCGTTCCTGTCGAAACCCTCAGCACTCCTGTCGCTCCTACGCCAAGCACAATCACTGAGCCTTCTGCACCAGAAGACATTCAGATCGTCACACCGGAGCAAGCTATTTCTGATCCTGTTACACCTACACCACGAACGTCTCGGCAAGGTGATCTATCAGTGCCAATTCTTGAGGATCGTACGGCTCCCTCACTTCTTGGTCTCAGATATTCACTACGTCTGCGTTCGTCTGCACCATCTCTCGTTGCTTCGCCGTCTGGCACCTTCCCGAATCTCAGTGAATTACAGCCATTATCATTTGGACATTCACTGCCATCCGAAGACATTCATACACCCGCTGCTACGTCCGACTTCCCTACGTCCAGCTCGCCGCAAGACATTGAGCTTCCGGATGTCGACACGCCCCAAAACGTCTTAGAACATCTACATATTACTAAACCCTCTGTTACGAAGCGCAAGAAGTCTCGTCGTGCTGACGCCCTCGATATGTCGGCCCACAGAGCGTCTGGCTCAGGTCGTGGTGGTAATACTTCGGGCATTGGAAGAAGCAATACTGGTAGTAGTCATCATGGTCCTATTCCAGAAAACATCACAAATACCCTAGACACCCCCGGTAATAATAACAACAACGACATCCCTGCAGACATTAGGACCAATCCAGCTCCTACAGCATTAGAAAAGACACTCACAGCTATCCTCAATCGTCTCGATAAGGTCGATTCTCGCGTAGACAAGATATCCAGAAGACAGAAGGAAGCAGAGAAGCAGAAAAAGTCATCTCGTCCTAGACGAACGAGAAGTGACCCTCCAGACCCTGACTCTAGCGATGATGATTCATCGGACCACTCATCTCATCCTTATTCGGATCGTGCACCGTCCGTACGTTCTGATCGAGCCCCGTCAGATCACTCTGAACATCCTTCTGAGCGACGTTCCGTTCGTTCTGCTCGAAATATCGATGCAGCCAAAACGACCTACGTCAAAGATCTTAAACCGGAAGAGATCGGATTCTTTCATCCTGACATGAATTGTAAAGAAGCCATGAAACAGCTAGGAAAGGAGATATACTACAAGGATGTCAATGCGTTTGTTGATAGAGTGAAGGATGTAGTCCAGTATCGAGGTGAACCTGCGGTCAAGTCTAACCTACAAGCATGCATGCGTGGTACTGCTTTGCAGTGGTACACGTCTGGTCTCACTGACCGCGAGAAACATCTCATGGCTCGACTGTCTCTCAAAGACAGTTGGCTCACTGAGCTTAAGAAGCGTTTCAAACCTAATCCATATACCGCCATGTCCAAGCTCAGTACGTTGTTCTACGGCATGTCTGACGTCCAAGCGGGTCGTCATGTAGGACAATTCGCACAAGAGGTTATTCGACATTCCCGTGCTGCGCACATGAACGATCCCTTTAATCAATTGATATACATATGGGACCGTCTGGATCCTCGTCTTCGTGCACAGCTAACTCGTCCGACTCAACACACCACAGTAGGCGAATTCCTCGAGCAGCTAGACGAGCAGCAACATGACTGGGAAGCGCTAGTGCGCATCACCCGAAACGAAAACAAGCGTGGTAACGTACCCCATAACCAAGGATTTCGTGACAATCGTGACTCCCATAGTCAAGGACAAGGACAAGGATACCGCAATGCCCAGGGACCCCAGAACAACTTCAGGACTAACGAAAGACGTGATTTCAGGAAGCCGTGGAAACCCCAGAACCGTCTTCGGGATTACCAAAACCAGGGGCAATATCGCCCGTGGCAGAACCAGCCAAATCAGCCGAATCAGCAGAACCAGCAGTGGCAGCCCAGACCTTTCGTACCTTACGAAGCCCGTCCCGGTCAAGGCGTTACCCAACAGACCGTGGTAAACCCACCTCAAGACGGTCGACTACAAGACAACCGACGACCATGGAATCGCAACAACCAGGGAGGAAGACAATACCAATTCCATAATACCACACCGCAATCTTACCAAAGACAGGATAACACCCGACAGCAAGGTCGCTTCGCAAACGCACATATTGCGAATACCGCTGTCACCAATCCATCCTTGCCTATAGAAAAGGCATATCGCGCTCAAGACGAACATTCTCAAGACACTCAGTACACTACGAATCCCTATACCGACCATCATCTAAATGACGTCGACTACACCGATTATCCTCCTGATACTGAGGAATACGACTATAATCGACCGGATGATAAGGGATACTATGAAGATTGCAATGAGTACGACGATGAATATGCGAATGATGCGTATGTTGCACATGCCGAGGACGGCAATATTTTGTCCGACCCCGTACAGGTCACCAAGGACGAATTTTCTGTTCAGTGTCATAACTGCTACGTGTCTTTCCCATCTAAGAATCGTCTGCATGCACATCTCGCAATCTGTGAAAGCAGACCACCCGAACTGGTTCCTGAGAAGCATCCATTAGCAGTCAATACGTCTGACATTATCAAATCCGACCATTACCAAGTTGAAGCCATAGAGCAGCCATTACACACATGACGTGCTGTATCTGCTATGATTGGTCTCAATACAACCGAGAAATACACATCCGTCTGTCTTGACACCGGATGCTCCGCTACTATCATAAATACAGATCTTGCTAGATCGTTAGGAACAGAAATACACCATACCGAAGCACCCCTCAACGTCTCTGGCATTGGTTCAAGACATCAAGCAACAGAATACACTATGTTTAAGGTGTACATCCCAAGACAACTACATGAAGATCGCCTAGTACAATCGTATGGTCATCCGTCATATGCCGCCGTGACCATCAAGGCCTATTTGGTCGAAAATCTTCGTCCAAATCTGTTGATAGGCACAGACACTATAGGACGAGAAGGAATCATCCTAGATTATAAACGACAGACCACATCTATTCGTGGTTGTCAGAATTTCGTCTTTCCTATTCAAACTCAAGTTAAACCTAATCGCATCAATACCCCTGTATACACAAAGCATGCTGTCATTGTGCCTCCTCATTCCCGTGTCTCGGTACCTATCCGCGTTAACGCAAACCTCGCTGACACCGATTATATCTTTCTACCTAAAGACAATACCGGTGTATCCATCTATACACATTTGGTTGATGCCTCTTTCTCGTTTGTCGAGGCAGTCAACAAAACGTCCGCTCCAGTCACTGTCAGTCGCCGTGCCCGTGTTAGTATCTTGACCAACAACGACTTTGTAACCGCGTATCGTGTTGACGCCGACGTCGCTGAGTTGGGACGTTCTCGTGCTCATACTGAAGATAATCCCTATATTCCGCCGCATCCGAAAGACAATCATGTGTCTAGCAGTTCGTACCGTCGCTATGTCTCAGAAGTCTTAGCATATGCCACCGATTTGTCTTCCGAGAACAAGAGTATGCCTAAGATGGGAATGTCCGAGCGTCCATCCCAGCCGATTCGTGTTCATATTCCTGACACGAAGGTCAACGTATCCAAATTATCTAATGGAATAACTATCTATGGGGATGATGACACTGTCCGCCGTCTCGAGTCCGTTCTCATATCTCATGATGTTTGGGCTAATCCTAATAGCTCCAATATCGGTATAGCCAATATTCCTGAAGATGAGTAGATGCAAATACCTCTCAAGGAAGATTGGGAAGAACGCATACCCAAAGCTCGTGTATATCGAGTTCCTCAAAAGGATCGAGAAGTGATAGACGCAACGTTTGACCCTCTCCACGCCGCTGGGAAGATGTCGTACGCCAAAACGCATACACCTTCGTCTTACCCGGTGTTTGTCGTTTGGCATATGGTCAATGGTCAGCCGAAGGGTCGAGCAGTAGTTGATCTGCGTGGCATCAACAAGGAAACCGAACCAGACCACTATCCTGTCCCTCTTCAGGAAGAGATCCTCAAAATGCTTCTTGGCAAACATTTCATTACTGTTGTCGATGCTGTTCGTTGCTTCTATCAATGGCCAATTGCTCGCGAGCATCGAGGTCGTCTGGCGATAGTCACGCATCGTGGACAGGAAGTTTTCCATGTCTGCGTTATGGGTTTCATCAATTCAGTCCCCTATGTCCAGCGTCAGATGGACCTAAATCTGGCTGAATTTCGTGAATTCTGTCGTACATACATTGACGATATTGTCATTGCGTCTGTGACTTTAGAAGAGCATCTTAGACACCTTGACATCGTGCTTAGTCGCTTAGAACGACTTAACCTGAAGCTGGAGCCAACCAAAGCTTTCGTTGGTTTTCCATCCATCACCCTCCTGGGACAGAGAGTCGATGGTCTTGGTCTAAGCACTCCAGATGATAAGCTACAAGCCATCAAAGGATTGTCATTCCCTAAGACCCTTGCCGAGCTAGATCACTTTCTCGGATTAACCGGTTGGCTTCGTCATTACGTCTCTCGATATTCTCAGAAGGCGTCCGTCTTGCAGGAACGAAAGACGCTGCTTCTGAAGGACTGTCCTGGCAGCAGACAAGACTATGCGTCTCGTACTACCTTTGTTGGAACTCCGGAAGAACATCAAGCATTTGAGACGTTGCAGCGTGAGTTCGCTGATCCCAAGAAGCTCGTCCATCACGATCCCAAGAGACAGCTGTACATCGATCTTGATGCGTGTCGCAATGGTCATGGAGTCATGGTCTACCATATTAGCGAAGACGGACCTGAACACAAGGACCTAAGCAAGCCGCCCGCAAGGACACGCGTGCAACCTATCCTGTTTCTAAGTCGGACGTTGACCCCTGCAGAACGAAACTACTGGCCTACTGAGCTGGAAGTCTCATGTCTTATATGGGCGCTTCGCAAGCTGCGACATATGGTGCAAGCTGCGCCTCCGTCTCTTCCTCCTGTCGTCTATACCGATCATTCCAGTACCGTCGCGATTTCCAAGCAGACCACATTCAATACCGTGGCCGTGGAACGCCTGAATCTTCGCTTGGCGCGAGCATCTCAGTATATCCAGCAGTACAACCTTCGTGTCTTCCATCGCTCGGGAACAACAAACACTGTAGCCGACGCATTATCGAGATTGCCACATTCAAAAGGCGTCCCGTACACTCTGCCGTCTGAAGAGCATGACCTCGAAGACACTCCTGTCAACGCGTTCGTCTCATACAGACCGTCTCGCGTCAAAGTGTCTGCGTATACCAGTTCATCCATCAATACCTACACCCTTGAGCTAGACGAGAATTTCGTGAGGCGTATTCGAGAAGGATATGCGTCTGACTCGAGAGCATCCGCAATTATCAGTATTTTGGAGTCTGACCGTGATGCCGCCCTACCGTACTTCATGGACAATGGATTGCTGTATATGACCAGATACGTCGCTCACAGCAAAAGCAATGGAACTGCGGTACCCGACCCATCCAAAGACGATGTCGAGGACGACGATGTCATTGTCGAAGAGCCATGGCTATATCTGCCTCATTCAGTAGTACCGGAAGTCTTCAAAGCTATTCATGACGACCGCAATCACCAAGGCATAGATAAATACTATGCAGAACTCACTGGTTTAGTCATCTACCAAGCAAGAAAGCTCCTTAATGACTACATTACTCATTGCCCCGATTGTCTCAATAATCGCGTGCGCAAGCATCGTCCGTATGGGCAACTTCAGCCTATCCCTGCTCCCGCCATTCCGTTCCACACACTGACTATGGATTTCATTGTCGCGCTTCCTGAGTCGTCTGGATGTGACCAGCTTCTCGTCATAGTCGATAAGTTCACCAAGCGTCTTAGTCTATTACCAGGTAGATTGAAGTAGACCGCATCTCAATGGGGAGTCGCTCTTATAGACTATATACAAGCACATGATTGGGGTATGCCCCGATGTTTCATTTCTGATCGAGACAGCCGGTTCATGTCGTCATTCTGGAAGGGTATGTTCGAGCGAATGCATGTCCGATGGTTTTATTCCACAGCCGCACACCCGCAGACCAATGGTCAAAGCAAACGTGTCATCCAAACTGTTGAAGTCATGATACGCCATGGTACTACACAAGACATTTCGAACTGGATCACCCTTCTACCCAGCATCATCGCGACCGTCAATTCTTCGCCTAGTGCAAGCACCGGACAGTCGCCTCACCGTCTGATGTTCGGCATGTCCTTGAGACAGCCCTGGTCAATGGTAAAATCCTTGCTACGACGTGCTAAACGTCCTGAGACATTCATCACTGACCCCGTCTTGCCGAAAGACACCCCATCTACCGCTTCGAGCTATCCTCGTGTGGAAGTAGTGATTTCGTCTCGTGGTAAGCAGAAGGAACATACAAATATGGCTGACCAAGATTTCTCTATTCAATATGACGCGGAGGAAGCACTCAAGTATGCCGCTATACACATGAAGCGTGGCTATGACGCCCGTCATGTCCCGATTAGTTTCCATCCTGGTGACATGGTTTATTTGCGTCTGCATAAAGGCTATACGCTTCCTGCCGTCCCAGGACACACCAAGAAGAAGTTGTCTCAGCAGTACGCCGGACCGTTCAAGGTCATCGAAGCCGTTGGACAACATGCGTACCGTCTCGCGCTGCCCGACTCGTGGCGTATTCACCCAGTCGTGTCTGTCGCACAGTTGGAACCCGCGCCCGCCGGTCCTGATCCCTTTGGTCGAATCCTCGCTAAGCCGCCCAAGGTCGTTGATGAGCATTTCCCTGATGAAGACAGATGGGAAGTGTCTGAGATTCGTGACAAGCGAACTATCTTCCGTGGTCGCTACCGAACCCCCGTTTTGCAATATCTCGTCCGCTGGAAGGGGTACGGCCCTGAAGATGACATGTGGATCCGCGCGTCTGACATTGCTGCGGATGAGTTGATCAAGGAATACGAAGCCCGTCAGTCCTGACGTCTGTTCTACCTTCTTCCATGAGCATGTTGTGCCTCCCAGGTTGTCACCATCACCGAATACTGCATATGACCATTATGATGACTAACGTCTGCTGTCTTTGATCATTCATCTTATCCATTTATTATGTACATAACTTAGCGAGGGCGCCAAGGTCATAAAGACCGGCAAATATAGTGAATCGCCTGAGGCGATAACCTTCCAGCATGGAAGGTGGTGGTTCTGCCAGACGGTTCCGCCTTTGGCGGATATCTCGTGGTTCCGCCCCGTTGATTCTAAGGATATCATCATCATCATCATCAATCAATTCAATCATGAGAACCCCTCGCCATTTTTGACACTAGTGTATAGATAAATAATTAATAATCATCCCCTTGGAGCTAGCCTAAATTAGGAAGATATTAAGATTTCTATTCTAATCTAAATAAAATCACTTGGGCATGGTCCTATATTGATTAATTATATAAATAATTATATTAATAATTGACTGTGAGATATTTAATTTAAAAGTTAGAACTTACTCTAAGTAAAATTTTAAATAGAAATAATAGAGATAACTAATATATCTCTATTTATTCTATATAGTGGTTATATAAATCAAGTCCTAATGTAGGGTTTTAAAGGACTTGGTGCCTGGGTTGATTTTCTATCTTAAAATCTAATAATTTGATTAGCTGATTCGGCAGGTAGGGTATTTCTGGATTAGTTCTAACTTAATATTAGTTAATTAAATACTCTGAGTCTTTTAACTAAGATATCTTAGGACTTCTTCTTCTGGATATCCTAATCTATTATACTATTCTTTCATAGTTCTATTTAAAATATAAGGCTTTTTAGATGTTCTAATTGGCTGTTTAATTATTAAATTAAGAGTTATTAAGAATTTAACTAATTATTCCTATTAAATAAAATATAGCCTATAAATTAGCTTAATATAATAGACTGGGGTTCTATTAGCTGTTTCTAAAAGAATATGTTTTCTATTATAGAATAGTTCGGTTTCCTGAGCCTTCCAGCCTGATATAATATTATAGTAGAATCCAGGAATAAAGATAATATTCTTTAATTTAAAAATAATACTATTCCCCTTTAGGTAGATAGGGTAGAATAAAACTATTTTATATCTCTAAATAGTATTAAAGGTGTTTCTAATATAGATATAATTATTATCAACTGGTCTGTAATCAATGAATAATTCCAATAAATTATATACATAACTATTGGATGTAGTATTAAATATCTATTATTTTAATAGATTTATTAATATATTTTTTAGTTCAGAAGTCTATTAATATATTAATAGAGTAAATTTAGATAGATATTCCTCTATTTATTAATTTTTAAAGATTTCTAGAATAATAGAGATTATTTAATAAGCTTAATAAGTCTTCTTATAGATATATCTGAATTTCGGGTTCTTACAGGCTTGCCAAAAGTAGTTTAGTATATCTGGATTAGATAACTATATTAAATTTTAGAGGTCTTTATTAATATATTAACAATACTAAAAGTTATGGTTTCTATTATTCTTTTCTGACTTACAGAGGCAGGATTGGCTATATAATCTTCTCTTTCAGGGCTTTGTTTATATATTTCTATCTTTGGTAGTTTATTTACCACCTTAGTCTAATTTATTACTTTAGTCCTGGAAGGTGGCATGGCTTACCCTATTTTATTTATTAATAGATTATCTGTTCTAGTAATTTAACTGAATCCAGTCATATATCTTGCAGATTAGTTTAAGGAATTCAGGGATTTCTTTCTAACTATTTTTAATTTTAATAAGCCTGGACTACTATATTAATACAAAGGTGCCTATTATTTTATAAATTAATTTAAGAAAGTTAAAAAATACTCTAATTAGCTTCTTAATCTTACTAATTTAAAGCTCTACTACTTTAGAATATATTAATTCCTATTAACTAATATAGCTTTTAATAAAATCCTTTATTAAGATCCTGAGATAGTAATATTAATTTATAAGATCTTACTTCCTTAATTAGTTGATTAGTACTAAGTAGTTTTATAGGACTTAAAGGATTTAATAGGGCTTTTCCAAATTAAGTATAGTATACTAATTTTACTTACTTAATATAGAATTAATTAATAGACTTAATAAGACTAGTCCTGAAGTAGTTTTATTAAATTCCTTAAGATTCTAGTAGTAGTTCTACTTAGCTTCCTAATATAGTAGATAATCTGATTTATTTAAGTTGATTATTAAATTTACTAATAATTTTATCTATTTTATACTAATAGTACTAGACTGTATTAGGTAGATAGACTTAGTTAGTAGTTCCAGGTTTACTAATTCCTATATCCCTTTATTAATTACAAATAGTCGAATTTAATTAATCTATAGAATCCAGTCATATAACTAATTCAATTATAGGATTCTATTAGATTACTGAATAATCTAATTATTTATATTAAATAGAACTGACTATAGTCTATTTAATTAACAGAAGGATTAAATAAATTAAAATAAGAGGTCTTCTGGGCTTATAACTATTAAAGTTTTAGTTCTTTTCAAATAGAATTAATTAGGGTTTTATTTAACTTTCACTTTTCTATATAAACTAAGTATAGAAGTAAAGTCAAAGTAAGATTAAAGTTAAAGATAATTAAAATCAAAAGAATCAAAGATAGAATAAATAAGAAAATAAACAAGCTACTGATTTTAATATATATCTGGTTAACTGGTTCAGGATGATTTAGGATTATCCTCAGGAAATCATTGAACAAATCAGGCTATTTAAGCCAAAATCCTTTGTTTATTGATTTCCTAATTAGGAAATCAAAATATTCAGAATGCAGGGGTGAGAATCCAGGGTGAGAATGCAGGGGTAAATTAGCCAGGGATGGATTGGGCTGGAACAATGGTTCAAATGGCTCAATCCAGGGATTAGGGCTAGGGTTTAGTAGTCAGGTGA